>NC_092621.1:17577777-17878055 GCF_047663525.1 Anas platyrhynchos
GAAAAAATAACTATAATGCTAATGAAAAACCTCTACAGAAATACAGAAAAAATATAAATTAGTAAAAATTATTTATTTCAGACTGGATGTGTCCTCATCTCAACTGTTGAGTACAGTTCTAGTCACCCATACCTGTGGAAGGCTGAGGCAAAAAAAAAAAAAGGAAAAGTGTAAACTAGAGGAGGTGCAGAGGAATATTTACTCTGAGAAGAGGGAAGTGGTAAAATAGCATAGTTCATTCATCCTGGCAAAATGAAAGTTAGAAAAAAATGTGAGTGTCATTAAGCTCCTGAAAAAATTACAAAGCTCAAAAGTAGTGCTGACAAATATTTAGATATTAAAAAATTAAAAATAAAAATCAAGCCTGGAAAAACATGTGATTGTGGAAGAGGTAATGAAGGCAAGAAATGTAGTTTTCTTGCAGTGGCATGAGATCCGACTCAAGTGACCAAAAGAGACCAGTTTCAGTATGAAACTCAGTGTCACAAGGGAGAATAAATTATCAGTGTGATAATAAAGATATATGGCACTTTATTTTGGCAAACATACTGAATGCAAGTGAAATAAGAAAAGAAATAACTTTACATTGCTGACATTAAAGAGCTAGACAGAACTAAAATATGCTGATATTTTTTGTTATATAAAAGTATAAAAGTGAGTTTCTCGAGTACTTAACTGTGTGGTTATTCATTACAAGAGCATCCAGATGTCTATTGTTGAAACAGTGAAAAAAGAGCCTGTATACACCTTGTCTTCATCTTTAAAAAAAAAATAGTTATATTTAAGAAAGGGTATCAACTTATTTTCTTTATTTCCTTCAATGTTACTGCTGACAAACAAGACAGCCACTTTTCAGGCAGACTAAAGGCATTATATAATGGTGCAAAAACAGAAAATCATTGCATTTGGAAGTAGATGTTGTTCCACATCTTCTAATCCCTTCTTAAATCTATTTTACAGCTGCAAGTCTTTGGCTTTCTTATGCGTGAAGTATACATGTACATAAATATGAGTCTTGGAAGATTTATACTAACAGCAACTGACATTCTTAAAGAAGAATTTGTATATTTTCTTGCCAAAAATAATTAATAACAATTACTGAAAAATACTACATCTGTTACAGAGAAATGGGAGGAATTTTAATTTGTACTGGGACTAGCATCTTTTGGTAGCTGTTTTATCATTATTATACCATCTTTACTCCTGCTGTGATAATTTAAGACTTGGCAGATCTTCGTGGTTCAAAACAGCTTTTTTTCTGCTCTATTATCTTCTAACAAAATTTCATAGATATGTTTTCTTAATATGGACTAATCATAGCAATGGTAATTTTGGAACAGATCAAGTGATAAAATGAGATTATTTATAAGACTTTTTAGATAGCCATTATAGTGATTAGTCTATATTAAGATCAAAACACCCCTGAAATTTTGTTTTAAGATAACATATGCAGAGAGGAGAGGAGAAAGGGAAAGAGAAAGAGAAAGAGAAAGAGAAAGAGAAAGAGAAAGAGAAAGAGAAAGAGAAAGAGAAAGAGAAAGAGAAAGAGAAAGAGAAAGAGAAAGAGAAAGAGAAAGAGAAAGAGAAAGAGAAAGAGAAAGAGAAAGAGAAAGAGAAAGAGAGAAAGAGAGAAAGAGAGAAAGAGAGTGGAAGGAAGGAAGGAAGGAAGGAAGGAAGGAAGGAAGGAAGGAAGGAAGGAAGGAAGGAAGGAAGGAAGGAAGGAAGGAAGGAAGGAAGGAAGGAAGGAAGGAAGGAAGGAAGGAAGGAAGGAAGGAAGGAAGGGAGGGAGGGAGGAAGGAGAGAGGGAAGGAAGGAAAGGAGGAAGGAGGGAGGGAGGGAGGGAGGGAGGGAGGGAGGGAGGGAGGGAAGCAGGAAGGAGAAAAGGAGGAAGAAATAAAAAAGCTGCTTAGAATCACAAAATTCTACGACATCTTAAATTGTCACAGAAGGGTAAAGATACTCCTTCCCAAAGCTAGCAGGGCACCTTAAGCAGTTTTCTACAGGGAGAGGATTAAAAACGGCATATGTATGTGCCTGTACACACGCACACATAGAGTTAAAACTAACTTCATGATGGTGAGACACTTCATAATACATTACTTGTCTCATGAGCCACCTAGTCCTGGGGATTAGTAAATGGACTCTGAAGCCCTCTGCTACTGAGTTCTTGTTATGAATAGCTTGAGTTGCTCGGGACAAGATGTCATTACCATCCAATGACTGTTTGGTCAGCTGTGTGAAATGAATTGGTGGCCTCAGATCAGTTCCTAGTGGACAGGTAATTACTGCTGCTGTTGACCTGAAGGCTCTTTTTCACTTCGTTACACAGGTACAAATAAGTAACTCTAAGTGAAGTGAACTAGTGTAAATGCAATTAGATTCCAGCTCTTTGGTGGCTGTTGTAAGCCTGTGTGCCAAGTTTCAAACTGTTATGCCAATATAAGTGTTGGCTGCAGTAAGCTAAGTCCAACGTAAGACAATGTAAGATAAGTCCAGTGTTATGTGTAATATATTTGCAATTTTGCTATAGAGTTACAGGTCTAGGAGTAGTCTTCACAGTTTATCATATCTAATGAGAATGACAGTAGTTCATATTGGCTGTTATGTGTACACTAAAAAAAAAAAAATAATAAAAAAAAGGCACAGCCTGAGTTATATTAATAGACATGTAAAATTGATTACACTCTAATAGCTCATGAACTTTCACTAGGAATAAATCAACCTCTTAATTCAGACATAATACTGTGTATGACAATAAAGTCATCTTTAAAATATAAGAGAAAAGGGGACGTGGCTTCTGGTTTTTGTCTTATTTTTTAGATTAGAATATGCGTAAAAGCACACCCACATATTTATACTTTGGACTGCTGCCTTCTTGAATAGAAATTGATTTATGTCACTTTTGAGATTGTTACTTTAGTGCTTTCAGAAAAAAAAAAATAATTTATTATCTATCAAAAAATTAAAGGTAATTTGGAAGTGCTAGTTAACCAATTCATTGAGGGCAATCAAATGTATTAGAGAAGATGCAATGTAAACCAAGTTTCCAACTGACATCCAAAAATTCTAAATCCAAATACTATATCTTATCTTCCTATCTCCAAAGCCTATTACTGTATACACAGGTGTAACAATTTATTCATAAATGGACTGAATCAGAAAGAGTTTTCATTTAACATGTTGAGATTTCTCATAACCCAAATAGGAAGTTTTCAGCGGAAGACTAAGGGAAAGAAAGCAATTCTGTCCAGGCAATAGATGGGAGCCTGGATTCTAATACTTCCACTGTTTGTTGAAAATATATGATACCTGAATATGTATTCCCCATGCAAAATTAAAACCTTAAGCACTAGTCTATTCATTCATTACTCCCAAACTGCTCCAGTTGATACTATTCACATTCCAGACCAAGGTAATAGCTGAAAGGACAGAGAATTAGATCTCAGCCTCCCCAAAGCCAGGTGAGAATGTGAACAGCTGTAGGAGTGCTCTAAATACTGCATTTGTGCTTATCCTACCCTGCACTCTACCTCTCTTTATTTGTCCTACCAATTCCAATATTTTGTAAGGTTTGCGCCTTGCCCATCATGTGGGACGGAAACATGTTTCATTTCGCATGTTCATAGGGTGGGAACGTGTGCTCTCCTCACCTACCATGAAAGGTTTGCAGGCACTTGGCCACAGGTATCATCAGCTGCCCATCAAGGCGTGCACAGAGATGAATATGTTAACAATGCAGTAAGTGCTTTTGGTATCTTTGTTAACAGGGGTTTAAATCTCTAGCTTGACGCTATTTGAATGTAGTTCTCCATGGTTTAATTACTATCATCATTATTACAGATACAGTAGTAATTATCTCTTCTTACTGTCTCATTATGTTTTGATCAATTCACATAAAAGTGTACTGTAAATATATGGTTAGGTAACATTAAAGAAAACATATAATTATGGAATATATAATCAAATACTTTCTAACCAATTGGATGTTTTCTAACAATTAAATGTTTTAAAAATAAATAATTAATTGTTTTTAATAGACATGATAGAGCTTTTGAAGCATTGAATATATAAATCTTTATTTGTTGACCTCAAATTACTTTACTCTGGTTATATTGATAACATCTAGGTTTCTCAAAAACCTGCTGGCACAAAATCTTTTCAGCTTTATTAATGATTCAGATGGCAGTTTCTGAAGAGACAAGTCCCACAGAGAAGGAGCACTTGATTAATGACCTGGAAACACTTTTCCTTTTCAGCTGATTAAATAAAATTGACTGGATTTTTACATTTTTATAATAAAATGACCCGCAGGGCTGAGATGACACAGTGAAAGCAGCATGTTCACTCTTCAACAGATTTTTATTTTGTCACTTGTAAAAATGAAAGGGCTAACCACCCAAGCAGAAAAATGCACTTTATCACCGTCCACTGCCGACATGCTGACAATTGCTGCATACAAATACAAAAACACGGAGGAAACTAGGCTGTGTTTACACTCAGCCTGATTTTGTCTAATGATGACAAAAGGTCTATGACTTCTTGGGGTTGGAGAGTTGCTATTTAATTATTATGCAAAATAGATTTATAACAACACTACTGGCTTTATAGTAATCATAAAGCATAAAAGGCTTTATAATATGGTCACTTAGAAATGATACTGCATACCTTTCCAGAAATTTGCATAACACAAGAACTTTGGTTTTCTAAAGCAAAATGCTAGCCATTCTTAAAAAACAGGTGAAACTCCAACACTAATTCTAGTTAAAAAGACTGGAGTAATTGCACTAGCCTTTACAGAATCAGGACCAGCTATCTTGTATAAAAAGTAAAATTTACAGATGAAATATGTTGTTTCTAAACATACTTGAGCCCACAAAGGCTTACAAGACTGCTGTATGTAAAGCAACAGAAGTAGACACTATGTCTACTCTGCCTGAGTATGACTCAGCGGAAGACCCACTCTTCTTCCCTCCCTCCTCATTTTCATTGTTTCCTGTCTTGACCTTTACCCTTTGCAAACATGCAAGTGGTCCTGATAAAGCATCCCATAATTTCAGTCGGAGTAAATAATCAAAAGTGCTTTGCACTCTCTTAAGAGCTGGTTATGTATCTTCCTAATACTAAACAGTATCAATACCAATAACCACTTCTGGATTACGTGTGCTGATATAAATGATTTATACCTCATTAAATCCTGCATGAAATCTTTATCATCTTGCTTAATTATCACCCTTTATAACAGTACCACCTTAACCTGACTAGAGGGAACAATCCATATGCAACCATAGCATTTTAATCAACCCTAGATCTTAGCTGTGACTTTTAGTTGGACTGAGCCAAATATAAAGAAAGTACTCTTGTTATCATAAAACACTGTCAAGTGCCATATGCTTGAGTCTTGATACAGCAGCATACCCAGTGTTACATCTCATAAACTGAAAAAATAATAGGTAAAAACACCTTTGGTACATGAAGTGGAAGGGAACTCCTGCTTGGTTTCTCTGATATTTTTATTCTATTTTACATGTGTGAAAATAATCCAGGGGAGACCTTCTTATCAAAGTGAAGATGTCTTAGGTTAAAAGCAAGGAAAATAGGTCTACATCTTTAAGCCAAATAAAAATATTATCCTCTAACTTTAGTCTTTATCTCCCTATGAATAAGGCATGGACTAAACCCAAGTATGTGTTAGAATGAGCTTTGGTACTAAGTGAAGGATGTACATTTCAATCATAATAATAATAATAATAATAATAATAATAAACAAAAAAGATATCACTCAAAGCTACAGAATTTCACTTGATTATTGTGTTAAGCCAATTACTTGATTCTCTTTTGGAAGGTTTCTTTCACCATGCTAAAATTTCTGATCTGGAGACACTGAAAGACAGAGAAATGACCACTTCCCTTGCTACTACGTACCAATAACTAAACACTCTCTACACTAAACACTATATATTTTTACAAATTTTATGAGTGGCTGAGGGAGCTGAGGTTGTTTAGTTTGGAGAAAAGAAGGCTCAGGGGAGACTGCACTTTTACTTAACAATTGTCTTAAAGAATGTTGTAGTGAAGTGGGGGATTGAGCTCTTCTCCCAAGCACCAAGTGATGAGGGGAAGATGAGGGGAAGATGAGGGGAAGTGGCCTCAAGTTGTGCCAGGGGAGTTGGTTATTAGGAGAAATGTCTTTACTGAAAGGATTGTATGGCATTGGAACAGGCTGCCCAGGGAAGTGGTTGAGTCACCATCCCTGGAGGCCTTCAAGAAATGTGATTTAGAACTTGGTAGCATGGTTAAGTGGTGAACTTAAGTACTGGGTTAAAGTCTGGACTAGATGATCTTAGAGGTCTTTTCCAACCTGAATGATTCTATGATTCTATACAATACATACAGTATTTTTAATAGAAATTAAAATATTTTTTGGTGTAAGAAAATAATTTCCTAACCACACAGGATATTTTGCTTATAATACTGTTCTTCCATTTATACCACAGTTCATGTCACAAACACAGAACCAGATCTCCAGTACATGTTCTCCTTCTACATATTTATTGTAAGACCAGAACTTTCCACAGTTGTCGCAGTTACTGCATACACACAGAGTTGTATATATGCAGTAGGCACTAAATTTTTCCCTCAAGTTCTGTTTAAAACCTAAAGAATTTAGCAGCTTCCTTTGGAAAAAGTTTATCCTAATGAGCCTACTTGGATGTGTTAGATCATGCCAACAGCAGTTGTCTTCTACTTTGTTCTGTATCTGAATATCAGAGAAACTGGTTCAAAGATATTTGAACCAGTAAATGATGCAGATGTAAAGCTTTAATAACATAAGTCTAACTTTAAAATAAAATTATTTCTAAGTTGGATACCTTCCATCATTTCTTTACAATGAATATTTAGTTGTAGTTGCTGTCAGTTACTTAATGTCTGTTCCTTGATTAGAAGTAAAGGTCAGCATAAGGGCAAACTGTACTTTACTCTGGAAGGGGCAATGTAAACGTGTATGATTAAAACTACTGATATTTCGTTGCTTTGCACATGGGTGTTGGAGTTTATGTAAGTCAGTTGGTAAAACCAGTACAGTTGTATTAATGCTGCCAGGAGTAGCATAATTAATATGATCCTTGACATTTATTAATTAAGAGCTAAGTTAGGACTTCTAAAATAGCTGTCACTGTAGCAAAGGGACTAGTTGCACATTTAAGAAAGTAATTCTAGTGTTTTTTAAATCCAGGCTTTCTACATTTTTCATTTTTAAATATAAGAATACACATTCTGTCAACAGCCTGAGTTACTTTGTTCCTGATTCAGCTAGGAAGTCAGAAGTATGAATGAAAGATAATGCAGAAAATATATGTATGCACATATAAGTTCAAAGCAACTTTGACTTTGTTTAGTTTAAGTGTTAAGCAAAGTTCACCCAGCCTGAAATATTAAGTTCTGAGGAACTAATTTTTAGAAGCCACTTGTCACAAAAGCCATCTCTAAAAATAAAAATTAAAACAAAAACAAAGAAACAAAAATCTTCCTCCAGATATAATTGCTAATAATCTAAAGAAGCAGAAGCTTGAGTTATGGGAAAGAATGGTATTTTTACTCTGCTGTGTGTTTTACCATTTAAATTCAGTCAGAATGTGCTCTTGTCTGCCAGCCCATTTCCCATCCACCCTCACAACCACTCATACCCATGCAAGAGAAGAAGGAAAAACAATGCAGACATAGAATGAATATTTTTAAATTGGCCTATTTTTCATTGTAAATTAAAAAAAACATGGTAGTAAGAGACAAAATCCTCTTAGACTCCAAGAAAAATGTGAGAGATGCCTGTAAGCTCAAAATTAAACAATGATGTAAAAAAAAAAAAAAAAAAAAAAAGTAAATAAATAAAATAAAATGACAGAAAAGTGGAAATAATCTACCAGAACAAGGTACGACTATAAAGTCAATCCATCTTTCCTCTTTTGGCCTTTGATATTGATTAGCTGAAGGAAAGAGATCAAGGCAACAATCTTTGCAGAACATACATCAAGAAATATTTTCAGGCAGTACAGAGCTTGTTTAAAATACTCTGTAGAGCATGTCCTGTCAACAGAAAGTACCAGGCAAGGTACATTCACTCACTTTAGGAGCATGGTAAGGGAGCAGAACTATGGCAACTCAGTGCTATTCTCATAAATCTGTAATACAGACCTGATATTTGTACTCTTTAAATACAAACTGCGGTCCTTTGTTGCCACTAGTAACTAAAGAACTGACAATTGTTAATTGAATCAGAGGTAAACAAGGCAATGCACTTGGCATGAATAATCACACAAGAGCAGACTAAGAAATTACAGGCTGTATGTCAAATCTGCAGGAGAGGATTCAGCACTTCACAAACCAAATGTGAGTCAATAGTTTCATGGCATTACTAAAGAGGCAAAAATCTTATTATGGTAAACAGGAACATGGCCTTCAGCAAAAGAAATATGTCTTGCACTTAGTTTAGCAGAGTATGCTAGGCTTACTTAGTGATGTCATGCTCATATGGAAAGAATCCAGAGAATGGCAGCAAGAATGATCAGAGATCTGAGAAAAATGGATTTGCAAGGGAAGAGCTGAGAGAATAAGACTGTTTAGTCTAGAAAATAAAAGGACTGAGACATAATGGTTTTTGAATCTTCAAATAGCTTCCATGGCTGCTGCAAAGAGTAGTAATTTATTCCTCATGCCTCTAATAGATGGAAAGGTAGAAAGAAAGATTTAGGTTGAATACTAGGAATTATTTCCTAAACATGAGTGCAGCAAAGTAAATGAATGAGTTGCCTGGGGAGATTCTGGAATCTCCTCTACTAGAGAGAAGACTCCCTTCTTTGAGAAAAAAATTTAAACAAATGTCAGAAAGGAATAACACAAGTATAGCAGATCCTGCCATGGGGCAGAGGAATAGAGCTGATGACCTCCTGAGGTTAACCTCCAGTTCTGTGACACCTCCCAGGTTTGGTAACTACAGCCAGCTGTCAAGACAAACTGTTTCTTGACAGGGTCCTGTGATCTTTTGAAATATTTGAAATGCTACCATTTGCAACTGTAGAAGCATCCACCATGTCATTAAAAATACAATGTCACATACTGAGTACATTTTATGGCCAAACTAGACTGAGATGTTGCCTCTGAAAAAAGATGAAATCAAAAAGCACACTGCACAGAAATTTTTCACCTGTATTACAAATAAAATAGTGTAAACGATTTTAAGGCACTCTTGTGATTTTACTGCCAAACACACTTTTTAATAAAGCTTATGTTAAATGCAGTAATAAAAATATGGATTTTTTGCTGTTACAATAAAGTCCTGAGCAGACTGGTACCAGATGCCTCAGCACACTCAAAATGTGCCAAATTTCAAAAAGAAGCCAAATTTTGCTTTACCAAGCTTTAGCTATATAGAGGCCAAAATCCATTTTACACCACTATGCTCAGCTATGTCTTTATTCTTAAAAATATGACAAAAATAGGGAATCCAAGTATTTTCCAGGCTTTGCTTCCTATTTGTCTTAGATGACTAGACTGGATGTATGTCTGTACAGTATACTGATTTTTAGCATGGGCTGTAAAGAACATTTTCCTTTTATTGCCTATCTGTAAATATCACACAGATGAGTTTGTTCTCTGTCCTACTGTATTTGCTACTGTATCCCTACTCCTCACCTCGAATCCTAATATTAAACTAAAATAAATATCTTCAAATGATAAATCAGTGTGGACATTTCTGTAAATCTGACCTTTGGAATAAAATACACATTTGATTTCTTAAAATATGACTTAGACCACTCTGAACACTGATTTCAGAGTGTTAATATTAACAAAATACAATTAGTATTTTTAACATGATGAAAGTTGCTTAAGTTATCTGTGCTTCTTTGTTTGTCCAAATTACTTTGCTTATTTAGTGAAGGTGTTTGTGAAGAAAATTCCATATTCACCTAGGATTTTGATAAAAACATAGGAACTATGAAAAGCAATAACAATCTCAATAGTTTTGGTTCTTCATACACAAAATTTTTCATCTTTTTTTTGTCCTTATCCTAACTCTTAAAAACTCCCAGCAGATTTTTTTCTTTTTGAAGCACTATATTATTTCACAAAATTGCATACCGCTATGTTTATCTACATTTATGCCTTGAAAAATACAGAAAACTTAGTAATTCCCTCCTCACTTACCACAACTATTCATAATAGAAATCATTTCTGTTAATTGTCATCAGTAGTTGTGCCGAAACTTCAGAATTTCAATGAAACTAATTTAAATTTAACTGAATTGTCAAGGAATATCTAGGTTTGAACACTTTGAGATAAATCAGTATAAGAAATATTATGAATTTTATCTTCTTATTCTTACCAGCAGAATTTCTTGCAAGTCATTTCATAATGAACTACAAAATAAATTATAAATACAAATAAACTCAAGATTTATTGAATGGATATTTTCAGATTGTGTATTAAGTAAAGGTTCTTCACCAAGAGGTTGGTCAGGCACTGGGACGGGTTCCCCAGGTCATGACACCAAACCTGCCAGAGTTCAGGAAGTGCTTGCACAATGCTTTCAGATATCTGAGATCTTCATCACCCAGTTTTGGGTGGTCCTGTGTGGAGCCAGGATTTGGATTTAATAATCCTTTGGGGTCCTTTCCAACTCAGGATATTCTATGTATCTCTGATTTACTTATTTTTTTTAGTTCAATAAAAGCTTTTAAATGAATGGATGGTACATATGTTTGAGCATGTGGGATACTAAGAAAAAAATGTAACTTCTATGAAGTAATCAAAAGGGAAAAAAGAAATATTTTTCTGACCTCAACTTCTTATTCATCTTTTAGCTGGAAACTAGTTTTCTTATCCATAGTTCAGGTTTAAATTTTCTACCTATCAGTATTTAGAGGGCTAAATTAAATTTAATGAGATCAGGGTTAGTCTTCGGATACAAAATTAAATATCTGGCACTTTATTTACTTTTAAATTCTGTCTTGACCTTGTCTTACTGCTCAAGCCTCCTGTTGAAACAAAGTTAGATCTCAAAAATCATTCAGATTGTTTTTCAGGTTCATTACTTGCTACTCGGCAAGCTTTGTGTTGTAACTCTCTGTATAGTCACAGCCTAAATTATGATTAGAATTGAATGGAAATATGCAAATAAATATGTATTGTACTGAATGTGATCAGTTTGGTCTGGATGTGTTCAAAATCTCAGGCTGAATTTTGTACATTGACATATGTTTGACTAAACATTTTTAGAAAACAAATGAAGAAACAAAACAAATTAAACAATCAAACAAAAAAAAAAAAAAGGTAAGAAAAACACAGACCATGTTTCCCAACAGACAACTTCCTCCAGTGTGGGCTTGTCTCCAAAGAGAGCTGTAACTGCCACACTCAAAGGTAAGAGGGTAAGTTTTTCCTTACAAGTGAAGTGGTAGTCTAGTTTTATCTTATCTTTTTAATCTCTGGTTTGGGTTTTGCTTTAGGTGGAATTAATGTATTTTTGTCCTTTTGTGGGAATATGTAATTCTCACTGTTCTTGTAAAAATTTGTGTACGATGTAGGTTCCTTTGTATTAAAGTGTTAATTTTTACAATTGTAGATTCTTTTTTTCTTTATTTAACAGAATTCAATATCATGTTTCAAATATTTTCCTAAAAGTTTGTAAGGCTTTTTTTCATTCCCTGTGTGAGAAATTAAATTTTCTCAATATCGATACTTAATCTGATCAGTATTTTTAGGAACAGTTGTACAAAACAGAGGTTCTTTATGGAGTTCTCAATATTTTCAACTAAACTAGATTGCAAAGATTGAATTTGACAAAGTATTACCCAGCACAGAAGTGAGGATTTGTTGCCGTAGGAATATGCATTATTTTTATACTTAAGCCCTGTTAAATGAATGATCACAAAGTACCATAAAATCACAGAATCATTAAGGTTGGAAAAGACCATCAAGATCATCTGGTTTAACCATCCCCCTACCACCACTATCACCCACTAAACCATATCCAAACTTTCCATAAACACCCTCAGAGATGGTGACTCCACCACCTCCCTGGGCAACTCGTTACAGTGCATGACCACTCTTTCTGAGATGAAATGTCTTCTAATTTCAAGCTGGAACCTCCCCTGGCACAACTTGAGGCCATTCCCTCTAGTCCTATCACTAGCTGCAAGAAGAGACCAACGTCCCCACACCTTCCTTTCAGGTAGCTGCAGAGAGCAATAAAGTCTCCCCTGAGCCTCCTCTTCTCCAGACTAAATAACCCTAATTCCCTTGGCCACTCCTCATAGGACCTGTGTTCCAGGGCCTTCACCAGCTTCATAGCCCTTCTCTGGACATGCTTCAGGGCTTCAGTGTCATGGACATTAAGTCACTGTGTGACTAGATAAGGTAAAATGGTGGTTGGTTGTCATTGGTTTAGGAGGTTTTGGTGAGTGTTTTGTTTGGTGTGTTTTTGTTTTTTTTTTGGATACCTAGTTGAAGTTAAAGAAGTCTGGATACCTAGTTGAATTTAAAGAACAAACCTTTATTCTTAGATATCTAAGCAAAATTAAAATCATATCCTTCAACTTGTTATAGTGTTGATTATTCAGATTCAGAAGAACAGGAAGCTAAATGGATGCTTTACAGTTGGATGTTGAACCAGCTCTCCCTGAGAGTTAAGCGAGTTAACCACTCCTCAAGTATGTCAACAGTGTCCCTTATGTCTTTCTAGAATTCTCTATCATTTTCAAATTCACCTAAGGAAAACTTCATCTTTCTCTGCAATAATTATGGGAAAAAGGAGTTCTGTTTACAATTAGATGTATGCATTTTCTCTAGCAATTCCTGTCTAGAATTCAAGAATTCCTGTCTATTGCAAAAAATATTTACACTTTTCTACTCCTAGATATGAATAATATTTCCAAATATTTGCCTACTCCTTCTAAAATTTAATTTAGGAATCATTTTCTTTACATAATGACTTGTAAGAGCCAGGTCATGAGTTTGGTTACATAAGGGTAACCCTGGAGCTACAAACAAAGCTATATAAGCTATATGAACCTAAAATATAGAGAACTCAATTGAATATTGAAGATCTTTTTAAAAGCCTTGTCTCAATTTTAATAGTGATTAGGTTATAGAACTAATATAAAAAATACTATTTCCTTTGATATTTTAGAAATGTACATGTATTATAACATTTTCTTTGTGTGTTTGAGGAGAAAGTATACTTTTCCAGAAAGTCTGGCAGAAGTGAGCCAATGTATTGTCACCACAACCACAGAGGCTTCCAGGAGTAACATCAGTATCATCTGTACTAACACAAATAATTATGAATACTGGGATATTTTTCTTCTCTACGATCCTGTTTTCTGGTTAAAGTATTTTGTTTTGATCACTGCTAATCACACATTAACCAAAAGCTGTTTAAGATGCGTGGAGGAAAAAAAAAAAAAAAGTGATTCATATACCTCAGAAACAAATCATCTGTAAAAGGTAAGGTTACCTATTCCTTCTTCATCTGTACTTTCAAAATGCAGTGCCAAATTTCTCTAAAAGCAAATACATTCAACTGTAAGCAAATATAATGCAGCATCAAGAAAGTAGCTACAAACTATGCAGGTAGGATTCAGAAATTCAGGATTCACATCACCTGTGAGTGATGACATATTAGTAAAAACCTCTTTGAAATAAAAACTTACATATGAGTTTATATCACCTTATGGTTTATTATTTCTGTATGTATTATTATTTATTTCTACAATCTAGGAGTCCTTCATCTTGCAAAGACTTTCATACATGTATTTAAGTCTACAATGAGGTCATTAAAGGAACATTCAGAATTTTTCCGTTAATATTAATATTTTACTTCTGATGCATAATGTCGTGGTTTAACCCGGCCGGCAGCTAAACACCACGCAGCCGTTCGCTCACCCTCCCCCTTCCCTCTCTGGGACGGGGGAGAGAAATGGAAAGTGAAGCCCGTAAGTTGAGATAAAGACAGTTTAATAAGACAGGAAAATAATAATAACAAAATAATAATAACAATAATAATAATAATAATACAATGGTGATAATAGGAAAGTAATAATAATATGTACAAACAAGTGATGCACAATGCAATTGCTCACCACTCGCTGACCGATGCCCAGCCTAACCCCGAGCAGTCTGGCCCCCTCCCCCCGGCTCTGTCCAGGATTAGGGGGGCCCTGCCTCCAGCCAGGGGGAGGAAATGGACAATCGAGTTTATTGGACTGTGTGGATTCGATGGCCTGGCATGTCAAACGCACAGAAGTATAAGGCTTTAGTAGACACCGGTGCACAATGTACTATAATGCCATCAAGCTATAAAGGACCAGAGCCCATCTATATTTGTGGAGTGACAGGGGGATCTCAGCAGTTGACTGTATTGGAGGCTGAAGTGAGTCTGACTGGGAATGAGTGGGAAAAGCACCGCATTGTGACTGGCCCGGATGCTCCATGTATCCTTGGCATAGACTATCTTAGAAGAGGATATTGCAAGGACCCAAAAGGGTTCCGGTGGGCTTTTGGTATAGCTGCCTTAGAGACGGAGGGCATTAAACAATTATCTACCTTGCCTGGTCTCTCAGAGGACCCCTCTGTTGTGGGGTTGCTGAGGGAAGAACAACAGCAAGTGCCAATCGCTACCACAGCTGTGCACCGGCAGCAATATCGCACTAACTGAGACTCCCTGATTCCCATCCATAAGCTAATTCGTCAATTGGAGAGCCAAGGAGTGATCAGCAAGACCCATTCACCTTTCAATAGTCCCATATGGCCAGTGCGAAAGTCTAATGGTGAGTGGAGACTAACAGTGGACTATCGTGGCCTGAACGAAGTGACGCCACCACTGAGTGCTGCAGTGCCGGACATGCTGGAACTTCGGTATGAACAGGACCAGATGTAAAGAATGTGCTCTACACTGCAGCCGGGGAGAACGGCCCCACCTGGAGCCTCTGGCAGAAAGAACCTGGGGAAACTCGAGGTCGGCCTCTGGGGTTTTGGAGTCGGGGATACAGAGGATCTGAGGCCCGCTATACTCCAACTGAAAAGGAGATATTGGCAGCATATGAAGGAGTTTGATCTGCTTCGGAGGTGGTCGGTACCGATGCCCAGCCTAACCCCGAGCAGTCCGGCCCCCTCCCCCCTATATATTGTTTAGCATGATGTCAGATGGTATGGAATACCCCTTTGGCTAGTTTGGGTCACCTGTCCTGGGTCTGTCCCCTCCCAGCTCTTACTGCACCCCCAGCCTGCCTGTTGGCAGGACAAGGCAAAAGGCTGAGATGTCCTTGGCTTGGTATAAGCACTGCTCTGCAACAATTAAAACATCGGGGTGTTATCAGCACTCTTCTCAACCTAAGCCAAAACACAGCATTCCACCAGCTACTAGGAAGAAAATTAATTTTGTTCTAACTGAAACCAGGACACATAATTTTAAACAATGTTAAAATTGCTGGCTTGAAGATAACTACTGAAAATTCTTTCAGTAGTTTGCTTGAGTGCTAGGGACCAAGACCTCCAAAACACCATCAGCTGTGCAATTGGCTAAGAAAAATCAATGAAATTTCACAGTCTGTAATTAATTATATTGCCTTCTAACCCCTTATATGAGCCCTCAGGCAGAAATGCATGGCACCATCTTTTTTTTTTTTTTTTAAACTCTATCAGTTTTCACTATCAAAGTCTGTAATGAAAACAGTACATGGCATCACTCGAGGACAAAGGAGGATGCAAGGACAATAAGGAGGTGGTATTATAAGGGCTCATGAATGGGTTGATTTACTATTGTACATATAAAACATCTGATATTGAATTAAGTTTTGTCTTTATTTTATCTCTTAAGGAGAGAAATGTCTGTAAGAGACACTTCACCTCCAGTTCTACACTTCACAGTGAATTCTAACATTTGGCATCCAAAACTCTTTTTTTATTATTTAATTATTTATTATTTATTTATTGGAAAAGAAATGGTACAGTTTCAAGAACAGTAAATGCCAACATGGTTCTCAAACACAGCAAACAGCTCAAAATAGCATTTTGTATTTTTAACTACATTTTCCAAAGAAATTCATTGCATCTGAATATGAAAAATTTTGGCCATGCAGTCATATAAACCAGAACTGTATAGATCTGGGAGTGCATTGGTTGGTTTAACTCTGCAGTCACATAAATGACTCCTTTGTGGATTGTGTTCCACATTATCACACAGAGAAAGAGTGGATATGATTCATTCCTAAACCTTTTATTTTTATTTATTTTTTAATGACTCCTTTATCTGAGATTTTTTATGACTCTTTTATCTGAGACTGCCAATATGAAAACACATATTTTAATAGGTTAAGTTTTTCAGTTTTCAGTCTCTCTTTGACAATAACTTCAGGTGCAAAGACACCATCATGCCTATGTTTTTCCCTCCACGTTTAATAAACAGATATTTTAAAGATTTAATAATGACCAGCCTCAACTGTTTAAAGCTATTAGACTAAACAAATGGGACAAATTAATCCTGTCTTCCAAAGTGCCTTCTATCATTGTAGCGGTATCATTTTGTTTTCCCATAGGAAGGGAGGATACTGCCTTTAATTCTATTCCCCCCAGCTGATCTTTCAGTGATGCTGATTTAGCTACAGACTTAGGTATGAGGAGGACTGAATCTGTAAATAGTTGTTTTTGGTAGCTTATTGTAATGAACATGAAAATTGGGTAAAATGTTCATCTTGCAGAATACAGGAGTCTATTAATTAGCCTGTATAAAAGCTGGCTGGGAAAGCAATGGTTGAACAGGTAATGCCATATTTACCTGAGAAACTTAGGGCTTCTCTGACTTGCTGTTTTTTCAAGACCTCTGGATCCATCAGGCAGCAAAACATGTGAAATATCTGTACTTCATACATGAGTACATAGTGCTAAGACTCATCCAGGGAAGAACTGAAGGTTCATTTCACCCAAGGTTTTACTTCCCACTGGATTTCTTTGCTTAAGGGAAAAGGCTGAACTATAACCAGTTTTCTAAATTATTGTAACAGTAATATGTTCAACATAATAGAATATAGCTTAAAGAAATGTACATGTTATCATGCAAATGTTACACTTCTTGAGCTTTACTGAGCCTATATGAAATGCATAAAAGAAATCAATCTTTGTCTCTCTGTCACTAAATTATTTTGTAATTTCTGGATCTAATAAGTGATTTTTGGTAATAAAAGTCCAAAGCAGACTTCACAATATCTTTAAAGAGAATGGTCAAAACTAATTTACAAATTCTGTTATGTCAAATTTTCTGTTATATTTGTTTGCATTTTCTTTCAGAAATCTTTGTTTTGCAGTTACTACAGAAATCATACAAAAGAATGAATTGCAGAAATTAATGCAATAAATCTCTTCAATGCATGTTATTTTTTATAGATTCAATTCTGAATATTGCACTAAAATCATTATGGAAAGTCTAAGGCTTAAATAAAAAGCAATTAAGTAATATACTGATAAAATATGCAGGTTTAGGGTTTATTTACTTTTACTACTGCATGGTCAGTGCCGATTGCCTTGAATCTAGAAATGTAAATATGGGAAATGTTCCTACACACACTGAGTACTGTCAGATTTATTTTAGATTTCTCTATGGAACATTTTCATAAGTATTTCTTAATTAAATACTCTAATAAACTGAAATGTAATTTTAGCTACTTAAACATCATTTTCTTATCAAAGTTTTAATAACATTTCTTTAAAAAATGCTAGAAATTGATTATTATTACTTATGTTTGCAGCACCTAATCTAACAGAGTTTAACAATAATTCAATTATTCTAATGTATAAAATCGTACATGTGTATAGCTTTTCCTGTCCATGACAAGCAACAAGTTACTAAAACCTAACTGTACAAAGGAAGGATGTGATGTTAAAGCTCATTAGTGGAATGTCTCCCTGCCCATGGCAAGGGGGTTGGATTTAGATGATCTTTAAGATCCCTTCCAATCCAAACCATTCTATGATTCTACGAGTTCATGTAAACTTGCTTTCTAGATTAAATATTTTCCTGTTTGCATGTCTTCAAATTAAAAACAGCTTGCTAAAAGGTGGTAACCTGTACTGAGAATGTTGGCAATATTCAGTGACAACATTCAGTCTGCACACTTCATACTAGGTATGAAGGACATAGATAACTGTTGATTATAAAAGAATTATGATTTCTAGTTTCTGCAGATTTACATTAGATATGACTAGCAAATTCCTTACTATGAGCACTGTTACTAAGGCATTAGAATAGGTTCACCAGAGAAGCTGTGGTTCCCCCATCCCTGAAGGAGTTCAAAGCTAGGTTAGATGGGGCTTTGAGCAATCTGGTCTAGTGGAAGGTGTCCCTGCCCATAGCAGGGTGTTTGGAAGTAGGTGTTCTTTGTTTCCTTCCAATACAAAGCATTCTATGATTCTATGATTCTTTGGTTCTATGGTTCTACAATTCTAAGATTATTGCAAGCAAAAATTTTACCTTTTTGGATGACAAGTCTTTGCTACTTGGGCAAGGCAAAGAGTCTATAATAACAAAGTTCTTTTATTGTCATTGTCTTTTCACACATCTCTCACCTTTCTTTTTGCTCATCAACATTGCTTGCTAAAGCTATGTTTGGCCGCAGAGAGACAGATAAAGTAAAATACCCAAGATATCGATGCTGTATACTGTAGCTGGAGAGCATTCCCATTTCTCATTTAATGATACATGAAATAAATGCAAAATTATAGTTATTAATTTTTCATAGTTCTTCTTTTAACAGAATAACTCAAACAATTTAAAGAGAAATTTCTTATATGGAGTAGTGAATCTATTTTCAGATTCTGGGCATTTTTCTCTCTGCCACATGGTTCTAGCTATTGTCAAGACAATAACCTTCTAGATGGATCTATAATTGTCATGAGAGAATAGAAGAAATGTTTCAATTCATCCAGAGAGTTGATTTCCCCTTCTCCTCTTTTGTTTGTTAATACTGAATTGACACAGTTGATAAGGTCAGCATTCTTGTATGTTTACAAGGATACACAGTCTATAGATCATTAAAATGAAAGGATAATTATAATTTATACTGTAAGAATGGTTTGAGAAAAATTGGTTGAATATTAAATATAGATAGATGTTGCCTAGATGTTTAGATGTGAAATCTTCAATGGAAGTAATCAAAGTTTAATGACAGAAAGCAGTTCAGACCAGAATGTACAACAACACAGTGAATAACTGCACAAGTAGAATGACTACTCTAAGTTACCCATTTTACACAAAAGTGAAAAATAATTACTATGTCTAAGTTAAAATTTCCCCAAGAGTCTAAATAATTTTGCTCTTTTAAATGACTACCATATCTTTTCCTCCTTTTTTATTGATGCAAATCAATGTTAATTTGGGATCATAAGCTGTTTCTTGGAGAAGTATGTTTTCCTTGGTTTAATGCCTGAAAATCTTTTTGTTGCCTTATTTCCAGTATGAATTGAAAAAAAAAAATAATCAGTGTTGGCTTTCTTTAAATACTTAGAAATCTTTTCTGACCTATTCTACCTTTCTGGTGTCATTGTTTTCTTATAACAATTTTCATTTTCTGGACTCCAAAATCCTGCAATATTGTTGTCAATGCTGCAGAATAACCCTATCTGGTATTTAATTTCATCCAAAGCTGAATGTCACTCTTCCTTTCATAGGAGTTTGAAGCATTAGCTACAATTACTGAGTAGAATCTGAAAGCTGCTTCAGAAGGGATTTGTTTTCTAGCTAACAGGAAAGACTGGTTGGTAGAAAACCTGTTGCAGATTATATCTTCAAATTTTGAACTAGGACAGCAGTCATACTCTATTAACAATTTGATATCCCTCCTGTCTATGGCCACTAACAGTTCTGGACAAAATGCAAGGAAAATATGAAGGCAGGTCCTGCTTGACGAACCTGATCTCCTTCTATGACAAAGTGACACGCTGGGTGGATGAGGGAAAGGCTGTGGATGTGGTCTACCTTGACTTCAGCAAGGACACCATTTTCCACAGCATTCTCCTCAGGAAACTGACTGCTCGTGGCTTGGACTGGCGTACATTTCATTGGGTTAAAAACTGGCTGGATAGCCAGGCCCAAAGAGTTGTGGTAAATGGAGTCAAATCCAGTTGGAGGCCATTCACTAGTGGCATTCCCCAGGGCTCGGTGCTGGGGCCGGTCCTCTTTAATATCTTCATCGATGATCTGGATGAAGGGATCAAGTGCACCCTCAGTAAGTTTGCAGATGACACCAAGTTAGGTGCGTGTGTTGATCTGCACGAAGGTAGGAAGACTCTGCAGGAAGATCAGGATAGGCTGGACCAATGGGCAGAGGCCAACTGTATGAAGTTCAACAAGGCCAAGTGCCGGGTCCTGCACCTGGGGCACAACAATCCCAAGCAGAGCTACAGGCTGGGAGATGAGTGGTTAGAAAGCTGCCGTTGCTTGATAGTCGGCTGAATATGAACCAGCAGTGTGCTCAGGTGGCCAAGAACGCCAACAGCATCCTGGCTTCCATAAGAAGCAGTGTGGCCAGCAGGGCTAGGGAAGTGATTGTCCCCCTGTACTCAGCTCTGGTGAGGCCGCGCCTCAAGTACTGTGTTCAGTTTTGGGACCCTCACTACAAGAAGGACATTGAGGTGCTCGAGCAAGTCCAGAGAAGGGCGATGAAGCTGGTGAGGGGTTTGGAGAACAAGTCTTACGAGGAGCACCTGAGGGAGCTGGGATTGCTCAGTCTGGAGAAAAGGCGGCTCAGGGGTGACCTTATTGCACTCTTTAGATACATTAAAGGAGGCTGTAGCGAGGTGGCAGTTGGTCTATTCTCCCATGTGCTTGGTGACAGGATGAGGGAGAATGGGCTGAAGTTGTGCCAGGAGAGGTTTAGGTTGGATATTAGGAAGAACTTCTTTACTGAAAAGGTTGTTAGACATTGGAACAGGCTGCCCAGGGAAGTGGTTGAGTCACCATCCCTGAAGGTCTTTAAAACATCTTTAGATGTAGAGTTTAGTGATATAGTTTAGCGGAGGATTTGTTAGTATTAGGTCAGAGGATGGACTCGGTGATCTTGGAGGTCTCTTCCAACCTTGATGATTCTGTAATTCTGTGCTATTTCTCTGCTGGCTTTTGCCTGGACATCTTTCACTTGTCCAGGGGTAAACACCATCCATTTATTCTGTAATTAGAATGGTACTTACCTTTGTTCTGGTAAATTAAATGAATTAATGAATACGTAAAAACTGAGATCCAGTAAATATGGTATACCAAAATATCAAATTTTGAAAATCATAGAAATCATGAAAACATAGAATATTTGGGGCTGGAAAGGGATTGCTTTAATACCTGAAAATCTTTTTATTACCTAATTTTCCAGTGTGAGTAGTAAGGGTTTTGTCTTTAAATATAGCAACAAAATGGTCATGTCTGGTACTGGGGGTGGCCTTGTTGAACCTCATGAAGTTCATATGGAGTTGTTTCTTAAACTCGTCAAGGTCCCTCTGGAAGGCAGCTATTATATTAGCTTTGGTGTCAACCATAAATTTGCTGAGAGTGCACTCAATGCAATTGTCTATTGCACTAATGAACAGTATTGGTCCCAGTACAGGCCCTTGAGGAAAACCACTCATTATTGGTTTCTATTTGAACAATGAGCTGTTGACTGTAATACTTTGGATGTGGTTATCTAGCCAAATCCCTTATTTATCCAATAGTCATGTATCAAAGCCTTCTCTCTACAGTTTAGAGGGAAGAATGTTACAGGGACATAGGACACAGTCCATCACAGAAGGCCTCAGTTTTTTCCCTACGAAAGCATAAATCAGATTTAAACATCTGATTTTTAAATTTTTCAGAATAAATCTTCCCCTTAAATGAACTACAAATTCTTAAGCTTTTCATTCTTTCTGTGGATTCTGATGCTACAGATTTATCTTTCAAGTTTAGCAAGAAAATCTCATAATCAAGTCAAAAAAAGTTACACTCATCATGATTTTGACTATTCAAGGGTGTCATAGAATTGCAGCTGGTAGGATATACCCTTCAAGAGGTGAAGCTAAGAATAAGTCCAGCCATGCAAAGTGGTACTGACCCACAACCGAAAAGTGTTTTATACTAGCTCAAGAGCTAAGTCAAGAGATACTTTCTGCTTCTATAATTCTATAACCAAATTTTAAACAAGAAACCGGCTTCAGAGCCATGACTTAACATGTGCATCCACATGCAAGTGTTTTGGCACCATTTTCCTTTAGAAAAAAAGCTTTTCCTACAATGTATTTTTATCAAAAGTAGTGCTTCTTCTTCCACATATAAGGAATGTCTCTGCACAGCTAGGCTCATTTTTAAGTTTACACATACTTTATATATGCACACATGTCATTCAGGAAATAATGTTCATGCATGAACAGTTAGTTGCAAGTTTCAAATCTGAAAGGCATGGTAAAGCATCAATACTAGAGTCTCTGAAGGCTGGAAATTATGCTCCAAGCACATCTTGAAGACTGCCGTTGACCAGGGACAAAAATGAAATCTTCCTCCCATGGACATTTGTAAACACACCTTGTGATATTAAGACACACATGCATGCAGTCTCACTCACAGTTCATTAGCATACCATATATTAATTTGTTTGATGGTTCTCTTACGTGCAAGTATTTTACAAAGAGACAAATGCAAAGACTAGTTGTTACCCTAAAGTGAAATAATATTAGATTGTCCCAAGACATTGATCAAAAGGCATGCAGATCATTGCGCTTTCAAAGGAAGTCTGTCTCTATTAGCATCAAAATCAGTGAACTGGGAAATCTGCAGTGTCTATATGATGTTTATAGTTTTCCTGTTATGTTTCCATTTAGTGATACAACCCATGTGGTTTCCTTCTTGCAAGTAGCTGATATGTGTTGTTCAGCTGAAAAAGCAAATGGAAACTGTCTGATATGGTTTATTCCCTCCTCCTCCTGTTTTGTACAGTAAAAAAAAAATAATAATAAAATAAATTAAATGTAATTTTATTTTGGTCTAAAAATAGTATAAAAATATTTGTAATTTACAGAGTGGCTTCAGTTGGCTTGAATTCTGGACTTCATTTTTATCAACGTTGAGTACTCGTCTTCTTTTTCTCCCTTTGCATTTCTTCAGTAGAAAAGATAAGAAATAGATTGTTGGTTAGCAGTACAGTTCATTTTAGCATTTCTCTTGATTTCTTTTTTAGGCTATAAATTTTTAGGCTATATGAGGGACTAGAAGTAATGTCAACTGGTTGTATTATCTGATCTGTGCCTCTTTCACCTTTGCGTCTTGATTTTTGTGGGAAAAGGACCTATGGAAGGGAAGGAAAATATTAGGGTGGTTTGGTTTGCACAGTCTGGTCTCCTCCTGAGGTTAGATGAAACCAATGTGAGACAAATAAGCGTGTATGCAGAAGGCAAATCTTGCATAAGGAACCACTGAAGCTTATCCTCTGGGGTGTTTAGTCCTTTCACAGTAGATGTTTAGTACTTTGATAATCTCCTTCAGTAGACTGAGGTCATAAATTTTGGTTTTGCAGCCGTTCCTGGATGTTAACATATTTCACTGATGCAAGAGAATGAATTCCAGCCATAAAAAGCTCTATCCAATAAATAGTACTGTGTTAATGATGGGTACCCACAGAAGAGGGTTGGACTGACTGGTCATTTATCAAAATATCTATTTGTCTTTTTAGATTTCTTACCCATGTCTATTCTCATAATACTGTAGTCCCCTCTAATGCAAATGTAGGCTATGTTCCTGAATTATGCATAATGCTGTCTAATTATTTGTATAGATATTTCCATATTGCTGATCATTGCAATATCTGGGTCCCCATAATAATTTAGTTTCATTAACCTTCAACTGACTATATATAAACTAAACCATGTCTATTTTGACCAGCATGGCAAAACTTTGGTCTTGATCACTTGTTCAATAGCTGGATAACTTTCTAGAGAAAGCAATACTGTAGGAAGTGAAAATTGTCAAGCAGGAAGAAAACACTCTAAACATACCTCAGTATGATCCCTGAGAGCAAATAGGAAAATAACACCTGCGACTTGCTGTGTTCCATCTTAGTTTTGGTCTATTGACCATTTGCAGATTGCTTGAGTACATAGTAAACGTTTACAGACACTTGTGGCAGAAGAGCACTGACTTAGATGGCTTTACCAGGAACTGTCAGATTTGTCCCAGGTCTCTAGGCAATACATCAGAGATTATTTGGCACCTGCTATTAACTAATCTGTTCCAACCAGCAATCTGTATTCTCAATTTTCAAGAATTTTATTGCTTGTAAGGAATGTTTTTGTGCAAATCACAGAATCACAGAATCACAGAATTTCTAGGTTGGAAGAGACCTCAAGATCATCGAGTCCAACCTCTAACCTAACACTAACAGTCCCCACTAAACCATATCCCTAAGCTCTACATCTAAACGTCTTTTGAAGACTTCCAGGGATGGTGACTCCACCACCTCCCTGGGCAGCCCGTTCCAGTGCCTAACAACCCTTTCAGTAAAGAAATTCTTCCTAACATCTAACCTAAAACTCCCCTGGCGTAACTTTAGCCCATTCCCCCTCATCCTGTCACCAGGCACATGGGAGAACAGGCCAACCCCCACCTCGCTACAGCCTCCTTTAATGTACTTATACAGAGCAATAAGGTCACCCCTGAGCCTCCTCTTCTCTAGGCTGAACAAGCCCAGCTCCTTCAGCCGCTCCTCACAGGACTTGCTCTCCAGGCCCCTCACCAGCTTCGTCGCCCTTCTTTGGACCCGCTCAAGCACCTCGATGTCCTTCTTGTAGCGAGGGGCCCAAAACAAAGAGCCAGGAACATTTCTGTGCAAAGTTTTCTGTCAAAATTATGGAACTTCCAGGTCATTACTACTTTGTCTGATCCATTTGTTCACACTTCCCCTGTGTTTTTCACTAGACTTTTGTCTTAGTTTAGGGAAAGAAATTTAAAAAAAAAAAGAAAGAAAGTAAAGATGTTTATGCCCTCTGAGATATACAGATATTAATATCTGTACCTAAATATAGTTAGAATTCATTCAGATCCACATTTACAATCCAGGATGTCTCCAATGCTTTGCTTAATCTTTCTGTAAGTCTATGAGGGGCTTAAAACATACAGGTTTTGCAAAATTAAGGACTTCAGAATTTCAGAAAAAACATATTAACTCATTACTATAGTTTTGATTTTAATCATTCTTACTGAAGTCTGAATTCTTGTTCTTTTGAGGGAAAACACATTGTTCCACTAATTATTACCAGCTTGCTACTGTCATATGTGCTGCTAAACAAGGTTAAATTTTGCATATGATTAATTTAGAAGTGTAAATGAACCAGCTATCATTTCTTATAAATAAGCCAAACTTTTTAAAAATGGTTTAATGATTGGAAAGCATCTTTCTGACAAGTAACAATGATGGCTTCAAATATAATAATTTAATTTTGAATAATTTTAAAATTTCTAATTTTTAATATATTCTTGGAGTAATTACCTTATATTTTGAAGGCTGAATAAATCATACTGAAGATGAATAAATAAATCTAAATATCTGAAGTCTGCTGCTTAGGAACACTCATTGAGTAGTCAGTGCCATTTTTGATGAGTAAAATAGAGTTATCTGTGCATGTAAAGATCACAGTTTGCCCTCATATCCTACAGTGAAATGCAACAGACTTTTTGAAAGAGTTATAGAGAGAAGAATAAAATACAGAATCTTCATAGGAATTAAATGATGTCATGTATTGGGAAAAATGATGGTTTCAATACAAGAGAGAAATGTACTTGCTAATATAGTTTTAGGTAAAAGGGCTTTTCAATTAGAAGTATATATAAAAATATTCTCAAATTTTGGTAAAGTAGGACTACAGAGAAGATTAAGTAGCATGTAGTGAAATCAAAATCTGATTTTGGATTAGTAGCTTCTTCAAATTTTGGTGAAACTGAAAATATATTTTTACAGTGGAAAAAACTAGAAGCTTTATTATTAAGATTACTAATTTTTTCATCTTTGGCTATAAAATTGTCTTTGTCGTTCACCTGGCTTAAACTGAATATTTTTGGAAAACTACAGTCAGAAAGTTAGATAAAATATTGTTGCATATGTTTAATCTAATGTCTATAGCTTGCTTGCTTGCTTAATCCTTCTTTCTTTCTCTTTTTCTCTCTTTTTCTCTCTCTCTACCTCTCTCTCACTTTTCCTCTCTTTCTCTCTTTCTCTCTTTCTCTCTCTCTTTCTAATATCACAGGAAATTAGAAGGATGTATCTACTGTTTTTGGCTAAGTCATAACTTAAAGACAGTTCATAGCAATTTGGGGATGTAAAAAGAAGAGATTTGGATGTTATATTTCAGTAGGTTCTGCTCACTGTGAGGCCAGGGCTGAGCAGGACCTTTAAATGGAAGAGCATCCATACTGAAATAAATAAATAAATAAATAAATAAATAAATAGATAGATAGATAGATAGATAGATAGATAGATAAATAAATAAATAAAAAATATCCTGAGTAAAAGATTTATCAAGTAATCTGTTTCCAATAGTGACCATAACTGAATATTCAAGAGAGGATAGGAACAAGTCAGGGACGTTTTCCACCTGCTGTGAAGCAAAACTGCATGTACCTTAGCTAAGAATCAGGGAAGCTTTCTTTTTTCTCCAGTCCAGTGGACACTATGGAAACAACTTCATTATGGCATAGGATCCAATATCAATAGTTTTTCACTGTTAATGTTTCCAGTTTCTAGCCTTGAAGATGATGATGAAAGAAAATAAATTCTCAACAGAGGATAGTGTGGGATTATTCAGTATACAAAAGGGGCTTGAATTAAAAAAATATATAATAATAATAAACATCTTATTCTGAATATTTTTTTTTCCATAAAATCCATTTATTTACATCAAGAGGGATCCCTGAAAGAAATAATTCTTGGTTAATGTGGAATTCAAAAATGACAGAGTTGATAAAAATTATATTAGCTATACTGGCACAAACATGCACATTTCCTTATCTTTATCTTCAGGTGAGAGTTGGCATAAAAAATCATGGGCATAAAAGGATGTTGCTCTTTCTTACTTAAAGTCATTCTTAATTAAGAACTAAAGTACTAGGCAAACTTGACTCCGTCCCCCCCCCTCCCCCAAAAAAATAAATAAATAAAAGTGAAAATGTTTCCTGATTACTTTAAGTTTTTGTACTCTGGATGGTTTTGCTAAAGATGTCCTGTAGGAGTATTGAGAGGCAAACTTTTGGGTGCAGGTGATATCCTGCAAGAAGGAAATAGAATAGAAGGAGAAATAGAAGGAGAGTAGAGAGGAGTTGATAATACTGGTTTTAAGCGCATGAGGCTGCCTGAAGAGGAGTTAGTCTAAAGAAGCAAGACAGGGCTTCTTTTTCAATTTTATATCCTTTCAATAAAGGATATCAAATTGAAGAAGTTTTTAAAAAGTGTCTCTGAAATTAAGAGTTATTCTCTGTAAACATTATAGCTTTGAAAACTCTTACAACTGACAAATATAAAACCAAATTCTTGCTTTCTTCTTGACAAGTACAGTGTATTTTATTACCCCTTACAAGTTTGCACTTTAGATCTACAAGATTCCTAAGTTGTTTTTTTTTGTTGTTGTTGTTGTTGTTGTTCTTTTTTTTTTTTTTTTTTTTAATTACGTGAGGCTGAAGGGTAATGCTAAGATTTTATTATTATTATCACTATTATTATTTTATACTGTGTATTAGCCTGAAGCTTTTCATTTCAGCGTTGTCAGTACATTTCACAATATATTTTTAAAATGTTGCAGGCCTGTCATTGCCTTAAAAAGAACAGATGCACCAGAATACCCTATATTATAACACATGACGGAAAATAATAATAATAATAATATGGAGAGAGAGAAACAAGTCATTGCTTTTTACCATTTTTATATACAGGTATATATATTAATTCCTGTTTATGATTAACAGAACTTGAATTGAAAAGACACTTCTGATCTAAGAAAAGAAAAAGATTAAGATCAGTAGGGATATCAGACTGCAATGGTCTACTTGTCCCTAATGTGACAATGAACATGCCGTATGTATGCATGGAATATGGGCAATATAGGCATGTTGGAATATAGGCAATGTTGAAAAACAGTTGTCAACATATATATGAAAAAATACTACTAATAAAATAAAGTAGAGCACTCTACAGTCTAAAATTCTCATCACTTCAAAACGTGATCATTTCAAACCGATTATGACATTCTCCTGTCTGAGACTGTGACCTGGAATGTAAAAGGGCCTTGAGAGGATGATCTAAAAGTATAGACACACCGTGAATTTAATTCACTCCCTGTTTCTCTCCAAGCCTGTATGTCTGTAAACTTTTCCAAATGAAACTCAGTGTTCGGGTGGCTGAGTAGTTTGTGAAATCTAATATGCAATTTAATCCAGAGAAATATTCTTAATCACTGTCATAATTTTGGCTCAGTCCCTGAATTAATTGCACCAGAACCTGCTATTACTCACAATATTTCTCTCTAAGGAAAAACCGTCACTTACTCACAATATTTCTCTTTACTGCAAATTTATCACCAAAAGTCCAGATATGGATATATTTTATTTCCAAAATCAAATTTCCCAAACAGTTTCCTATTTTAAACAATTACAATAATTTTGGATGATCTAGCTTATTTACAGTTAGCATGTTATTATTATAATAAGTCCTTGTAATATTACAGTATTACAGTAAAATTACAGTAGTACTATTTGTAGGTCAGACCAAGATTTAAATGAAACATATCAAATTATTCTTAGCAACAGAATGTCTGCTACTTTGAATTGATGGAAATGCATTTTCTAGCTCAAATTATCTTCTCTTTGCAGTATAATGAGTCTGCACATCAAACATCATTAACGTTGTTAGACAAAATATAAAGCAACAAATTACATTATTAAGAACAAAACTTCAAAATTCTGAAATGAAATATTTCAGTACAACATTTCAGAAACACAATATTTCTGTACAATTTTTCAGAAACTTTACTCCAAAACAGATCTTTCAACAAGTAAGCATGTGTCTATAATTGCTTAATTTCCTAAAACTATAGTTTATAAGAAATATTCAATAATGATAGATGAATAAGGAGGGCACAGAGAGCATACTAATATTGTTAGATGTCGAAGCAGTTTTTAGACATCTCTTCTATCAGTGTAGGATTTTAGAAATATATAATATAATGTATATTATATATATTATAATATATTATATAAATGTAATGTAAGGTAAGGTAAGGTAATGTTTAATATAATATAATATAATAATAACAATAATAATAATATATTATTATTATATTATATTATATTATATTATATTATATTATATTATATTATATTATATTATATTATATTATATTATATTATGTATATTACATATATAATATAATATATATTTGTTTTGGTTTTGTTTTTAACTAATATTTTATTTTTATTTCTCTTCATGATTTTGAAGAGGATTTTCAAGTCATTTTCCATGGTCCAGCCTTGAGTATGTTGCATTAAAAATGGTTGATCTCATGCTTGGTTGCCTTCCTAAAGTTGGTCTAGGGATCAAAATACTTTTTAGTGTTCATGGCTATGAAGTGAAGTGAAAACTCTGCTCCACAGCTAAGTTTAATTTTGAGGTGTGTAAGTCCTTGGAAACACACCTCTTCAAGGCTGCCTATCATTAAGTCCTTTTTACCACTCACTTTTTTGGAGTTCTGTTCTTAGCAAGTCCTGTTTTTTGGAAAGAGAGTATCCTACATATCTATTTTAGCTAGAGATTCTGCAGGTTGTGCAGACTGGTGGATGAACTGATTAAAGCTTTTCAAGACTGACCTCATGGAATCTTCCCTTTTGCTTTTGCAGTTGTCTTTACCACTTTCTTCTCCCATAAAGCACTAATTCGCTGTTCCTACTATACCAAAAGATAAAGGAACAAAGTAAAAATTATGAGAATAAAATCAGAGAAAAAGAAAATGTCTTGCTATGTTGCAATTACATTTTAAAGCAAAAAAAAAAAAAAAAAAAAAAAAAAGATACTATTTTGCTGGCTGTAGTTAATGAGCTGGCTGTAGAAAATGAAGCTGATAGCCAATAACCAAGTAGTTAATCACCGAGTAATCAAACCTAAATATAAACCCGTCCTTCATTCTTCCAGTGTATTTATTTCATCCTTATTTTCCTTAAAATATGAAAAGGGAAAATACCTGTATAATGGATACCTGTTTCAAATCCACAGATGAAGACAAAATCTACATTTTCAGCCAACCCTGTTGACCTGAACCACCACATTATATTGTTGACTAGAGGCAAGGGATTTGTTCTATAAACATTTTAGGTAATTATTAGCAGCTTAATTACATCTTTTTAATTCTCTTTCTTTTTAGTTCCATTCTGAACCAAAGCTTTTACTGGAGCCAGTAAAATCCAGTATGCAAAGAGTGAATTCTGAAATGGACTCTAACTTTTAGGTTTTTTTAACCAAATTAAGTACAAGTCACTAATGTGAACATAGATTTAAGGAATAACATCTTGAGTTTTTTTCCAGCATGAATTATTCTGTAACTATGAAATGAAATCCAACAGCTAAACTCCCATGGATTTGAAATCTTTTGGTCATGACCAGATTCATCGCAAAGAAAATGAATGAGATTTTTCTCAAACACATTCCTATTTCTAAATCAGATATGTCAGGGATTTCAAAACATCTTTCATAATGCTCTGAAGTTATACTGGCTTTTAAATGTAAGCTGGTAATAGTGAGAAGAAATGACTGAACTGCTCCCAGGAGATTTTGCCACCATAAGGAGAATAGACGGGCATAGAAGCTGCTTAGAAGACATTGTTATTAAAATATGGCATACTCAGATCTTACTAAGGTGCAGCAATGATTGACAGGATTTTAACTTATATTTTCTGGCAAGAAGAGAAAATAAAATTTAGGAGATATATTGAATGGTAATAAAATCAGCCAAGAAACTGTTTTTTCTATCTTTCCCCTAGTAAGCAGACTGTATTCACAGTGAAGAAATTAAAACCTAAATATAAAAACATAATTAAAACCAAAAAACAAACAAACAAACAAAAAAAAAGCAGAATTGGAATATGATGACTCCTGAGTATGTATATAAAATTAGTTTGGACATGAGGGCAAGCACACTTCAAAGTTAAATTGCTTTGGGGGTTCTTTTACTGTGAAAGGCAAGCCAATCTTTTGAGTTTTAAGAGGTATTTGCTTTTCTTTAACTGGACTGATGGCTTTGAACCAGTATTTGCTATGTGTAGACAGATCTCTGGGCTCAGTCTGAACATTATCAGCTGGGTTTAAACTGGCATGTCATCACCTTTACAGATAACTAAAATACCTGTGGGATTCTGTTAGATATTATGTGTTTAAGATCTCCCTTTTCCACTCTCATTTTTGAATAGAATTCCCCAAAAAGTATTTGGATTTTTCTTGTATAATGATTATTTATTTCCTTATTTATTGAGGCACAACAAGTGTAATGTTTTGTATTATTATTATTATTATTACAATCTAATTGAACTCATGCTTCAATTATATTAATTCTGTGAAATTTTGGTCAAAACAATGCAGCAAATTAATTGTTAATTTTTTGTTGCAGTCATGCTCATAATTGCTACGTGGTGCAAAAAATGCATCATTAAAGTGCAGAAGCTTCCTGCAAATAAACACATTTTTATCTTTCTTTTGCCTTAAAAAATATGCCTAAGCAAAAAGTATGCATGCCTCAGCAACAATTATACTTGAAACAAGAATGTTTTATATGAACAGGCATTCATTCACATGCATATCTGTATGTACATGAAAGAATGATTTAACTTTAAGTATAAATAAATAAATAAATAAATAAATAAATAAATAAATAAAAGTTGAAGTGACCAACAAGGCTCTTATTCAGTGACTTTAAGTTAAATGTTGACATTTACTTTATTCAGACTCAAAACATATCATATTAAAACAGTCTCAACTTCTAAAAAGGTCTTATCATAATGCATTATTTTGATGATAATAATATTAATTAGGTGAAATTTACAAATAGGGACAGTGATTATTTTTCAGTGTCTTTTTTCAGTAGTGTAATAGTAGACTTCTCAATAGAAAATCTCAGTTTGTGCCCTGGGTGAAAACAGCTTTTTAAGTTATAAAGGTGCTAATATTTAAAAGATATTAAATGTACAGGATTTTTTATTTTTCATTTGAGTTTCTGTCTCATGAGTAATTCTCATCTTTAGACTCTGTTTTTAAAGCTAATTAGGACTACAAGATACCAAATATTTCACAGAAGAAAAAATAAAAATCAGTTTAGCATTGAAAGTAAGCAAGTTTTAATCATCATCATGCTGAAGCATTTTACTTTGATCAAAATATATCTCTACTCTTCCATCTTGTAAGTGAGCCCTTAATTAAGGTCTGGTCCAGGTTATTCTTGTCCTTGTTATTTCTTTCTCAATCATCCTTTCCAAGACTGAGTGTGGTTGTAGAAGACCTGTAACTGCCTTTATTTTTAACAAGAGGACAGGTGAATCACACAGGTGCATCCCGCTTAACTGAATTTTGAATTTGTGATGGAAGAGAATGGAAACATATCTGAAATATATTAAAATTACTACGATATTCAGGGGAGCCTAAAAATTCAATTGACTTGAAATTTAGTGTCTTCTTTTTCATTTTAAAATAAATTGGAATGTTTATTTTTTAGATTTTCTTTTTTATCGTAAAATACCAACGAATAGCCAAAGAGTTGTTAAATCTTTTTCTTATTCTGTATTGTCTGAGCAGAGAATATATTTTCTGTTAATAATCATAATAATCATAATTTTATATATCTAAAATAGTACCATATACCTCATACATAGCCAAAGAAAGCTCTCATTTCTAAGTATGTTTGAATAATGAACAACTCCTTAATTTGTTATGAAGATCCCAGCAAAATTTCTTTCTGAGTAGAATGCTAACTAAATAACAAGATCTGCCAGAAATGGAAATTAAATGGTTTGTGTTTTGGGAGGGGGGATTTTTTCCAAGATGTGAAATCTGAAAGTTTAAAGTTTAAGTTCTATTAAAAACTAGAAATAATCCTTGTACAGGTTCACTTGAAAATAAAGGAAATTTATCAGTTCACTTATTTTGTTCTAAAAATTTTACAGTATTATTGTTGTGACATAAGTGCCATATGCACCACTGAGCAATAAGCTTTACTTTCATTCGCTGTACCAATATCACTCCTAAAAGAGCTATAAAGGAAGGAAACACTAAACTGTTCTAATACCTTATAAAATAAGAAAAATATTTGATTGTCATGATAAGTCTGTGGGAAAACCATTCTAGTAAATGGTTCCCACTAAGTACAACTGAATTATTCAGTCTCTCATTTGAATCACAGAATCATTTACATTTGAAAAAAAAGCTCCAAGATCATTAAGTCCAGCCATCATATATCAAGTCCACCATTAATAATCCATGTCACTAACCACTATCTCCTCATGTCTCTTAAATGACTCCAAAAATGGCAACTCCATCACTTCCCTGAGGACCCTGTTCCAATGCCTAACCACCCTTGCACCATATGCAATTTAAACCTCCCCTGGTGCAACATGAGTCAATTGCCCTACATTATGTCATTTGTCACCTGAGAAAAGAGACCAACAGCCACCTCACTGCAGTCTCTTTTGAGGTAGTTCTAGAGAACAAAGATCTTCCCTCAGACTTTTCTCCAGACTAAACAGCCATAGTTCCTTACATATATAATGATGGATAAATAAAGTTTACACAAAAAAAAAAAAAAAAAAAAAAAAAAAGGAACAGAATACATTTTAAATGTAGGAATTAGAACTCCTGTCTTATTCTGATTTAATAAAATGTTCTTAACTTTGTTGCCCTCAGAGTCCTGGCTGAGAAATGCAGAGCATCAGACTAGTTATTTTCTCACACTATTTCCTACAGGTAAAATTATGTTTGCATTGGTGTGACTGGGAGGAATGCTAGAAAACTATCATTTCTTAAAAAGACAGCTCTGAGAGATTAGAGGGTCTTTTCAGACTTTTTGAATGGAAAGAATTCAGTTTTAGCCTGAAACCTCAGCAAAGTTTGAAGGCTAGGGGCATTTTCTTAATATATAAATCCTAAAGTAACATCAGACCACACCCTATCAACCGTAACAAATCATTTTCATTTTCATTCTTTGCATCCACATTTCAAATGATATATCCAAACAGAAACCCAGAAAGCAAGACCAGAGTTTATGTCCAGTCAAATTCTGACTACCAAAGTTAACTGTCTTACAAAAAAAATGTCTGTTTGCACAGGAAATTTGTAGTAAGTATGGTGATATTTTTTTAATTGATTACAAATTATTAAATACAAGTAATAATACAGAGCACTTACACAGTGTATAATCAAAGAAATTGGTAGCAGAAAATCCACCGGAATAGCAAGAGGAACTAATTTTCTTCTAGAGACAGCAGAAAACAGCTGACTTGAGAGTAAGCAGCAGAGAATCTGAAAAAAAAAAACAACAAAAAACAACAACAACAAAAAAAAAAAAAAAAAAAAAAAAAAAAAAAAAACAGAAAGGTAATCCATCATTCCTCAGCTCTAAAGATTTTGTAGAGCTCCTGGTAGACACTAATTTGCTTCTCTCTGGGAAAAATATTGAAAGAGTATTGAATGCTCTCTCTAAATGAATCCAACCTGCTAAATGTGGAAGGGATATAGGTAACTTAGATTTTATTGATACAAAGTACTACATTATAGGAAGATACAGAATTCTCAGTAGACCTTAAAACATTCAGTTTTTCAGATAGTGGCTTAAAATGCTGATTAATGCAAAAATACATACTGTTATATACAATGTGCCATAATGGCATTACAACACACATAATAATTTCTATATTACTCTGAATCCACATATGACATTTTCTTGCCTAATAAGCAAAACTCCATACTGACAAAATTGTGATAAAACCTTATACCTTGTATTTTAACCCCCACATCTATGATTACACATACTGCATGGTAAGCCAGCAAGTATAGAAGTATAAACTACGCTTAAGTGGAATGACAGACAAATATCGTCAATGATGTGAGTGTTATTAATGTACAGCTAAAGGCATTGTATCATAGCCTAGAAACAATGCAATGCAAAAACGAAACCTCTGAAAGACTGTATAATCCAATGACAACATCAACCAGGAGCTGCAATTCAAATAAACAAGCAGTTCATTAGTTTGCTATTGCTGGTCCTAAATGTATAAAACTCTTCAAGGAAAAACAAAGAATGGTAGTTGCAATCTGTTTGGGTCTGCTGAATCAAATCAAAATGGCCTGGAAAGTGCATGTTGGTGCTGTGAGACTGAGGAATGCAAGTAGAGGCACAGGGTCTGAGGAACCCTCCACAGCCTGTTTTGAACCTGCTAATGTGTTCTGCACACTTAATGGCATCTTATAAAACATCTGGTCTCAAACAATCAAATATTGATTCAGTATATGGAAATCTGGTATTACACTACTGCTGTTTCTAGGAACAGCTTATATAAACAGACCTGACTTGATCATGCCATATGGTTTTATTTCTGGAGTACTCTGACTACATTTTTTAGGGGGAGGGAGTGATTAATTGGAGTGATTTATAAGTCCTGCTTGTTTCCTTCAAGGTGGATGATGACAAAGTTGTAAAAGCCACAAATTTTGGTGTCCAGGTTCATAAGGGTTTGCAGTTAATGATTACCTGAATGACAAATCTCTGCTGTGCATTCACGTGTGACTCCAGTGAGTGGATGATAAGGCCTAAATTCTCCATAGAGTACAAATGTGCAGGATGGAAGGGAAGTATGTTTTACAGGCTCTATGTGCTTTTACCATGCCACATTTACCACACATTAGTGAAGGCAAATACAAGGAAATGAGAGGTTTTGAAGAGACAAATAGGTTGTGGCCCTTTTGCAAACATCAGTAACAGCTTGAATATTGTACCTGGGTAAAGAGCGAAGCTGCAGGCTCTGGGTAAGTTTTAAAGTCTAAGGAATTTGGCCTGCTTGAAGATGCTGTTTGTCCTGACATTCCTTCCTCACTAGCCTGGCTTTCCAAGGATGAAATGAAGGCCCTGTCATTTCAAGCTTTCTCACAACATTTTCATCTTTCTGTCAAAATCTTTATTTGGCTACTCTAACACACCAAAAGTCGTGTTTCATCACCTGGCCATTTCTGGTGATATATAAATAGAGAATGTGCAGAGTGTTGTGGATACTCAAAGGTGACATAACCTAGAGCACGGACAATTCAATAGGAAGTGATAGAAATGTGTGCAACTGCTGGACTGGCTTCCTCCATCCTCATTCTATATGTCTCTATCATGAATTTAAGAAGAGATTGGACTGTGCACTTAGTCACATGGTCTGAACTCTTGGGTAGACCTGTGCGGTGTCAGGAGTTGGACTTGATGATCCTTAAGGGTCCCTTCCAACTCAGGATATTCTATGATTCTATGATTCTATGACTATCTGAACTTCAAAAAAAGTTCTCTGATGCTTTTGATCTTCTTCTCCCTAATCTCTTCCTGAATTTCTTGCTCACATGGCTTTGTGGGCACAGTTCATCCCCACGTTTCTGCCATGGAGTCAACAGTGGAGGCAAGAAGACAGCATCCACTTGACAGTATTGGAGACAGCCATAGCTGTGCAACCTTTTCCTGTTTCTTCACTGTTTCTTAATATATGCACCACTGCTGTACTATTGGTTATTTGCACTGGACCTATTCTAGGAACATATAAAATAGTCCCCATTGCTCATCATTTTATGATGTTAATTATATACTAGGTATTTACCTATTATTCTCCTGCCTATGAATTTTTTCAGAAATCAGGTTTTACAGAAAAGGTTTTACGTACTGTTCAAGTCAGGCACAAAGGGCAGGGGTAAACACTTGGGTGAGCTGTCCCATGCCAAGGCCTGCACATGCATGGTCAGAAGTTTTTAACTTCCAGATCATGTAGGTCTCCAGAATACCAGATTGCAATTATGTAAATTACATCTCAGATCAAACTGGTCATCTGTCTTGTGAAAAGCCTACTACTGTGTAAAAAAAATTAAATAAATAAAATAAAATAAAATAAAATAAAATAAAATAAAATAAAATAAAATAAAATAAAATAAAATAAAATAAAATAAAATAAAATAAGAATAAATAATCCTACAATAAGCCATTTTCAATCTTTAAACAGAGCATTTCAGTCTGCTCAATGGCATTTATACACTTTCTGGACATAAGTTCTGCTTATGAATTTTGGTTAGAATGGAGTCTGTTTGCTTGTCTTTCTTTGGAATGACAAGTTTATTTAATTGATTCATTGCTCTTACGTTTATGGGAAAATTTCTTGAGTGCCTTGGTGCCATTCATTGTTTTAGTATACATCTTTTGCCTTTCTTCTATCAGTTTTTTTCCCAAGGAAAAGATCTCTTCCTGTGGTGTTTTTGTTTGTTTGTTTGTTTGTTTGTTTGTTTGTTTTTGTTTTGTTCTTATTGTTGTTTAGTTGGTTTGCTTTGTCTTAGTGTAATAGTTTTTTTTATATATATATTTATTATTTCTACGTTTAGATTCCACCAGCTAGTTATACAATATGCTTCTTAAACTAACATTAATATCTAATATAACACATATTATAACACTTTTAATATAACAGTATCTTCCAGTATCCAGGGCGATACATGATATTGAGAGCACAGGAAGCCTGGAAGGCTCAGGTTCTGCATCCCTGTGCTCCCATTCTTAGTTCAAAAATGGGAAGGTCATTTGTTGACAATGGGATGTGAAGCATGTGAAGCTCATGAAGCATGATGTAAATGCTAGGAGTTTACCGAAGATACATCTGAGAACATCATTTGTCAACAAGAATGTTTAAGACAAAATTAATAAATAAATAAATAATAACAAACCTCCTTCTAAATACCCACTATAAAAAGAAAGAAATCTTTGAAATATTCAAGCTTAAAGATGTTGTCTTCCTCATCTAATTACTATTAGAGTTATTTCATATCTTCATTAATGTACCTTAAAAACTAATGAAAATCACACGTGCTTGGAAAATAACAGCTAAATTTTAATCGAGTATGGAAAACCAAACCCTTTAATATGTTAAACCTCCAAAATGCCTTTCTCTTTTACAGATTATATTCAATATATAATTCTTGTACTAGTAGTACCTGCAATATACACTGTGTACCAGAACTTCCTTCTTTCAATAATTTTTTTGTCATCTAGATTTTTTGATAACTGTTAACCCTAAAACTGCAAGGACTTGAAGTATAACTGAAAGTGCATAGTACAACAAATCAAAGTTGTATAGTGGAGTAATAAAATAATGTTTTAAAAATGGGAAATGTAAGATATAAGGTGACATATCTGCCAGTGGGCTGTTTCCTAATGAGAATAAGTCTCATTAAGAAAGCAAGGAATCATTTGTGGATTTTAACACCACAAATGAGCAAAATTTTCATTAGATTTTTGCATGATGTTAGAGACATCTTTAAAAGATGCTTTCTATTTTCTGCCTGGTAGTCAGAGAAGATGTTTCTTGATGATTGCAGTAGAAATTTTGTAAATTGCTTAAAATCAAAAATTGCACCTTGTATAACCTCCAACTTTATATTAAGCAGTTGAAATATATGCAAACCTTAACATAACCACATGCATAAAATGTGCAATATTTAGTTTTACTGATAGAAAATTTTGTATAGAGTACTACAAGAAAAAGAAAGAAGACACAATTGTTATTCTATCAATTATGTTACATTATGAGCCAACATATATGTGCTACTTGGATGTGACAGTTCCTGGATAGTCTCAGAAGATTCACCTTGGTGTAAAGCTGTCACAGAGGTTTCCATATTTCTCCAGGAGAAGCAGGGCACAGTTGAAGTGTTGCTGGAATCTGGCACAGTCCTCAACTTCTATGACAGTTCCCTGGGGACATCTTCCTATTCAAACTTACTCTGGGGGACCTAGTGGTGTACAGACAGTTCAAGATCACAAGGTCAAAAAGAAGGCTTCAAATCAGTTTTGGAGGTATGCACACAGAACAGTAATTATACACAACAAAAGCTATGTGCCCTGCAGCTTAACTGCAGAAATCTCTGGGCAAAGAATGAGGAGCATGAAGTTTTATCAGCCATGTCAGAAATTGTCACTGGGGTGATATAAATTTGTGTGAATAAACATTGGGCAGTGACAATCTTTATGCTTATCTGAAGATGTAAGACTGTGTAGCATTCAAAATAGCCCCTAAATTCATCAAAGATTAAGGCTTTAAAAAGGTTGTTAGTATGGAGGTAGAGGCCATTTGAAATTATGTCCTCAGAACTTAAATATGAAAGTCCTTGTAGATGTGGCGCTTTATTCTTGGCCCTCATTTGTCACCATGTATCCCTAATGCTTCCAGATGTCAAATGATCAGCATCAAACAAGACCTCCTACTTCAGTGTGTTCTCTTATGCTGGCAGTACAGGTGGGCTAGACAAGAAGCCTAAGGCTAGGCTTCGTGAAACTAATGTGACATGCTGTAGCTGAGAGTAGATGTGCTGAGGGAGAGATACTGCATGTATGAAGATCCTGAATGATCTATGCTCATAAAGAACACCCTGCTGGGTCAAAGCATCTAGCTTTGGTCCCTCATCTAGCCCAATATTCAGCCTGATGGTGGCAGTACAAGATGCCACTTTGAGTAAGCATTTGAGTCTCACCACTTCATTCCTGTCACAAATCTCAAATATCCTAAAACAATAGTCATTATAGCCATGCTTAGCCTTTTTTTAGTCTTCTTAAGGTCGTATTATACATTCAATTGTCTAAACTCTTGTCGACATGATAATAACTTCCACCTCCATAAGCTCTGTGGCAGCAGGCTCAAGAAATTCACAGACTACTGTATAAAGAAGTGTTTAGTCTCCTTTAAATTGATTTCCTAAAAGTTTCATAAATTTTCTCTGAGTTATACCATTATGGGATTCAATGAATAATAATTCTGCTTTCACCTTATCCACTGCTTTCATGACTTTGTATTTCTCAGTAGTATTTATGTGCTCAGTAGGAACTGAATTTCTGGTTCTTGGGTCTTATCCAAAGGCATCTACTGAAATATGTCTTAGGATAAATCTAAAATCAGATATTGTCTCAGGTAACAATACACATTTATGAGAGAAATGTGATAGGAGGCTACCTGTAAATAGATGCACACCATAGCTAGTAAATAAGACTCTTTACAAAAAGAAAACATGAAATGACCAGACAAAGTCTTCAATGTTATATATGTGCTAGATTAATTGTGCTGAAATAAGATTTCTGAAAAAAAAATAAATATATATATATGAAGTTGTTTAAAAATAAGAAATGTCTGCTTTTGTTGTTTATCTCAGCTCTTTTTTTCAAAATAAATCATTTAAATTAAATCATTTAAAATATTTCATATTTTCGTTTTTAAGCAATGAGCCATCACTTTGATCCTTTTTAATGATTTTAAAAAATCATTACAAAAATTAAAAGGTAACAAGAGTATCACGTGCTTGTGCTTATGAAGAAGCTGTAGCTTTGATTAGTGTCCTGCTTTTTCTCTCTGTGCAGAGTCAGGACTTATGCTATAAATACTTATTTCATCACAGGGAGCCAGTTTCATCTGTGTTTGGAAACTTGAATTCAGAAGCAGTAAAGCAGATTGAGAGGGTCAAATTTATACCTGATGTAATTCCTTGGCAGTAGACCAAGGATAAATTTGGCCCGTATGTACATACAGAAGCAACTAAAAATGTACAAGTGTTACAGAGCCAGATAAAGCAGCAAGTCAAGGGAGAACAGAGGGCATCAACTTGAGAGGTAATCAATATGTGTGGGAGGCTGGAAAAGATAAGCAACACCAATGTCAACAGAAAGTCAGAAGTGGGGGAATAAAGATATCACAAAGTGATAAAAACTTTCTGATTCTCCTTGCATCTATCAGTGAATTTTACCTTTCATTAATTATTTAATTGTTTAGGTTTAAATTATGCTCTTGGCTACAGTAGTATGCAATAGAGGATGTTAACATTAAGACTTTTTTTGTTTCTTTTTTAGGCCAGAATGAAGACTTGATATCTTGTTTGGATGAAAGAAACTCAATTTTCAGTTCTGCTTATGCCCCGAACCCACAACCTAAAAAGGATGCATTCTTGGATGTGTGAACAGTGATGACAATGTAGGTGAAAGGATCATGTGTTGCCCCCAGAAAGAATTAGCAAATAGAAAATTAAGGCTGTATTTGTTTCTGTTCCAACATCAGCAGTTTCTGGTACATAAAAGGAGCTTTTCCATAAATGCATAAATATCTGGTCAGATCCCAGCTCTGATGCATATAAGACCTTGTGAGTCCAGATGTGCATACAGATGAAATGTTTAGTGCTCAGGGGAAGATTTGGAATTAATATGTCATGCTTATTTCAAGTCAATGGAATTATATTTATTTCCACAGGTTGAGCATGTAGTCTGATATATTATTTTGAATTTAGAAGGCCAATTTATAAAGAAAGAATCTCTCTGTAAAATGAGTATTAGGATTCCTTGTTGCCCAGTATTCTGTGCAGCCACTTATTTCCATGAAAATATAGACATAAACAACTTATTGACTATAAACATTTACACTTCCCTAACTCAGTGAATGTTATGCCTGCATATAACATAACTGAAAACAAATACAACATAGGTTTTTATTACTTTACCTAACAGAAGGATCTAAATATGCCCAGATCTCACCTTCTATCTCAGGAACTTTCAGTACACTCCCACTAAACCAGTATAAGGGAACCCTTCAAATATTAACTGAATTTCATTTTGATAATTTAAATATATAATACAGCTGTATATATATATATATAATTAATACACCTGTATACACCTGTTTATTTAAATGTATAATATGCATGTGTAACATAAATATGTAATATACATATTGTATGTTTACAATATATTTAATGTATAATATAAAATGCAGGACCTTTTAAACATGCCATCGCTTTTTTTTATGGCTTCTGACCTTTTTTTTCACGTATTAGCTAAAAAGATTTAGAGCTAATTTGAACTGCTTTTAAAAGTGTGCTAGCACAAACCCCATAGAGCATAAGCTGAAACAGGTAAACCTGTCTTTGAGCTAGCTTTTGACTAGCTTCAGTAGTAATAGAACTTAGTGCCTTGTTAACATTATCAAGTTCTCATTTTTAACAGCTTTGTCAAAGCTATAGGATGGATTTGTGTTCTCAGGTGCAGTCGTCCTTTGATTTTTCCCACCTAGAGAGCAACCCCAAATGCATTACCATCTTCTGTTTCCTTGTTTATGCAGGTCTTCCAGCTAAAGAACATTGTGGTGCATATATTGCATTGCTTGCATTCCAAGCAAGTAGTTTTAATATAATCAGTATGTATGTATCTGTGATGAGAAATGGGAGCTTTTTCAGTTTCTCCAACTTGGGTATTGGTGTATGCATTCAGAGCTTGCCAATGCAATAATATTTAGCTACACCTGCTTTATATGACTGCTATTAAGTTGCTGAAATTCTAACAATGCTGGCCTAGAATATAGTGGAGTAATGGGGGAAAGTGAATTTCCTTCTTTTTTCCAAGTCTTATTTGTCTGAAAAGACTCAAAAAAAAAAAAAAAAAAGGCATAAGTTCAAATTCGTTTTATAGATATGAACTTGTATTTTTCAACTACAAATAAAAAGCTTCAGGTAAAGAATTCCCCTAGCTAGATTAGAAATTATATTCTTCACATAACATAATCACTGAAAACAACATCAGCACAAAGCTGGGAAGAAAATACATGTGTTTTTAATGTGTTCTTGGAAAACTGAATGTGGCATGTTTTAGCTGTTATCCCAGACAGCAAGGTTAGTGCTGTAGGGAATATTTAAGAGGAAAATGAAGGACAATCTGCTGCCAAATTAAAAAGTTCCTCTGTAGTATCTCCTACATAATGTTTGCTGAATAACTGTCTTTAATTCCCTGCAGAGAAAGGTGGAGATAAATTACCTGGTTGCATCAAATATTTTGAATTTACTCTTCTCCTTGTACCTTATACCGTTGTCTCATCTATATCAGGCTGCGACATAGACAACTCAAGCAAAACCAGGGAATACTTGCCAAAAAGAGAAAACAACCCCCAGCACCAACAGTAGTGCTGTGTTTTTTAGGCTCCACATTTCTAGCCTCCAGTTGTGGGAGGATTTCTCTGATCTTCACTCTTGTTGCATGCCTTTAACCAATTATAAGAAAGGCAACCTCTGTGATATCCTTATCATCAGTGAGCTATTTTGTTGTGTGTCTTCTTGTCAACTTAATCCCAAACTAGTTGGAAACCTTATGGAAATATGATGGAAAGAGAGAGGAGGAAGTAAAAAGACATACAGACAAGACTGTAAAAGTTCTTTTGCCAAAATTCTTCCAAGACCTTGGCTTCTCTTAAGGTTTATTTACCATTTATTTCAGTGCTGCTATTATTTACTCCTCTAGGTCCCCTTCTCTCTCTACTGGGTGTCACTTGGAAGCATCTGTCAAAATACCTCCAAAAGAACATCATCAAGTCAACACAAGCTACCAACATGAGAAAATCAGTCATACTATTGAATGACATCACGAGCCCCCTGTTTTGTTTTGTTTTTTTTTTTATCTGTCACTAAACAAACCACACAGAACACACTGACACTTTGGTATGCATAAGCAAAGAGGACAGATATTTTGGTGTCCATTATAGAAAGTGACTAAAATACATGTATAAGAAGATTTAAAAAAAAAAAAAAGCATTTGCTATGCATGCAGTCATGTGCCCAGTGATATAAGTGCTAGAATAATTTAGTACTACGAACTTCAGTAGCTGATAGATTTTAGACTGCTACTTCTGTCTGTAAAGGTGCATATCTTTCATGTGGACATAACAGAAAATTGTCATGCATGAAACAATCTTAAAACTACGTGACATCATCAAGTGAAAGCATAATCTTTGGAGAGAACCCAAGGATAAATTTTGAGATTTTGGAAATGATGTAAGAGCTCTCGTTTCAGAGTATAAGTACTTGTTAAATCCTGCTCATCTGCAGCCCTCTTTATGCATGAAAAAGGAGTGGGAAATATGGTATACCCTAGTTAAATACTGCATGTGCACTGAACACCGATCTTCTTTTGTCTTGTATGTTGTTTATTTGATCCTGAACCTGGTAAATCACAAGGTTCATAAAAGGCGGAAAGGATAAATGTATCTTGAATCTGGCAGTCCTTTAGGTAGTCGTCAGACTTGTCATGACTAGCTTCAGAATTAGACACTGAAGATTCATTCCAGGCTGTTATTAGATACATGAGTGTGCAGTGACCCCATAGTGTGCAGTTATGATTTGTCATTATCTTAAATGTATGCAGCATGGGCAACAAACAGGAAGAGATGGAAGCCATTGTGTGGCAAGCAAACTGTGACATAGTCACCAACGCTGAAATATGGTGGGACCACTCCCATGACTGGACTGCTGCAATGGATGCCTATAAGCTCATCAGAAGGGACAGACAACTAAGGAGGGGCAGTGGCATGGCTCTCTATATTAGAGAGTATTTCAGGTGGTTGAGCTCAGGATTGGGAATGATAAGGTAGAGTCCCAGTGCATAAAGATCAGGGGCTTGGCGAATGAGGCAAACGTCCTTGTGGGAGTCTGCTATGAACAGCCAAACCAGGATGAAGAGACAGATGAGGCAGTAGGCGGAAGTCATTCAGTTGCCAGCTCTTGTTCTCATGGGGGACTTTAACTTCCTGGACATATGCCAGAAATACAATACAGCTCTGAGGAAGCAGTCTAGGAGGTTCCTGGAGTACATGTAAGACAGCTTCCTAACTCAGCTGGCTAATGAGTCTACCAGAGGAGGTGCCCTGCTAGACCCACTGTTCTCAGAGAAGGACTGGTGGGAGATGTGGTGGTCAGTAAGCGTACTTAGTAATAGAGTACTCTACCATTTCTTGGCCACAGTGACCAAGAAATGGTAGAGTACTCTATTCTTGGAGACGTCAGGAGGCAGGGTCGGTAAAACTGCTACGTTGTACTTCCTGAGGGCAGACTTTGAACAGTTCAGGACAGTGGCAGGGAGGGTCCCTTGGGAGTAAGCCTTGAAGGGCAGAGGGGTCCAGAAAGGCCAGACACTCCTCAAGAAGGAAGTCTTAAAGGCGCAGGAGCAGGCTGTCCCTGTGTGCCATAAAATGAGCTGGCAGGGAAGACCAGCATGGCTGAACAGGAAACTTTTGCTGAGTCTCCAGGAGAAAAAGACTTTATATCCAGCAAAAGAAGTGACAGGTAACTTGGGGAGAGTACAACCAAGTTGCCAGTGTATGCAGAAAAAAAATCACAAAGGTTTTGCAAAGCCCAGTATGAGCTCAACCTGGCCACTGTTGGTAAGCATAATAAAAAATGTTTTTATAAATATATTAACGGCAAGAGGAGGGCTAATGACAATCTTCATCCTTTACTGGACACGCAGAGGAACATGACTTCTGAGGATAAGGAAAAGGCTGAGGTTCTCAGTGCCACTTTTACATCTGTCTTTACTAGCCAGACCACTTACCCTTGGAGTACTCTGCCTCCCAGCCTGGAATTCTGGTATGGGGAGCAAGAGAAATCCCCCACAGTTCAGGTGGAAACAGTTAGAGACCTGCTGCTCCACCTGGACCATCACAAGTCCATGGGGCCAGACGGAATTCACCTCAGGGTGTTGAAGGAGTTAGTGGATGTGATGGCCAAGACACTTTCCATCATCTATCAGTGGTCATGGTCATCCAGGGAGGTTCCAGATGAACAGAGACTTGCTAATGTTGTGCCCATCTATAAGAGGGGTCATAAGGAGGACCTGGTGAACTACAGGCCTGCCAGCCTAACTTTGATGCCAGGTAAGGTGATAGAACAGGTCATCTTGAATGCAATCATGCAATGCATGTGGGACCACTGAGGAATCAGGCCCAGTCAGCACAAGTTCATGAAAGGCAAGTCCTGCCTGACCAACCTCATCTCCTTCTTTGACTGTGTGCCCCACCTGGGGGATGAGGAAAAGGCTGTTGATATAGTCTTCCTAGACTTCACCATGGCCTTTGACACAGTCTCCCATAGAATTCTGGAGAAACTGGCAGCCCATGATTTGGATGGGTACTGGCTGGAAGGCTGGGCCCAGAGAGTGGTGGTGAATGCAGTAAAATCCAGCTGTTGACCAGTCTCCAATGGTGTTCCCCAGGGGTCGGTGTTGGGACCCCTCCTCTTTAATATCTTTAATGATGATTTGGATGAGGCAATTGAGTGCTCCCTCAGTAAGTTTGCAGATGACACCAAGCTGGGGGAAAGTGTTGATCTGCCAGAAAGTAGGAAGGCCCTGCAGAGGGACCTGGACAGCTTAGGTCTATGGGCAGAGACAAATGGGATGAGGTTCAACATGGATAAGTTCCAGGGCCTGTACTTTGGCCACAACAACCCCATGCAGCACTACAGGTTTGGGGGAGAGTGGCTAGAAAGCTGTGCAGAGAAAAAGGAACTGGGGGTGCTGATTGATGTTCGCCTGAACATGAGCTGACAGTGTGCCCACATGGCCAAGAAGGCCAATGGCATCCTGACTTGTACGAGTAATGGTGTAATCAGCAGTACCAGTGAGGTGATCACCCCCTTGTGTTCTGCTCTGGTGAGACCACCCCTCAAGTAGTGTTCAGTTTTGGGCCCCTAACTACAAGAAGTAGTGAAGGCCCTGCATCCAGGCCCTGGAATGTGTCCAGAGAAGGGTTAAGAAGCTGGTGAATGGCCTGGAACGCAACTCCTATAAGGACCTGCTGAGGGAACTGGGGTTGTTTAGTCTGGAGAAGAGGAGGATCAGGGGAGACCTTATTGCTCTCTACAACAACCTGAAAGGAATTTGTGAGGAGGTGGGGGTCAGCCTCTTCTTGCAGATAACTAGTGATAGGACTAGAAGGAATGACCTCAAGTTGTGCCAGGGGAGGTTTAGGTTGGAAATTAGGAGACATTTCTTCAGAAATAGTAGAATCATAGAATCATAGAATCATAGAATATCCTGAGTTGGAAGGGACCCTTAAGGATCATCAAGTCCAACTCTTGACACCGCACAGGTCTACCCAAAAGTTCAGACCATGTGACTAAGTGCACAGTCCAATCTCTTCTTAAATTCAGACAGGCTCGGTGCAGTGAACACTTCCCTGGGGAGCCTGTTCCAGTGTGCAACCACCCTCTCTGTGAAGAACCCCCTCCTCATGTCAAGCCTAAATTTCCCCTGCCTCAGCTTAACCCCGTTCCCGCGGGTCCTGTCACTGGTGTTAAGGGAGAAAAGGTCTCCTGCCTCTCGACACCCCCTTACGAGGAAGTTGTAGACTGCGATGAGGTCTCCCCTCAGCCTCCTCTTCTCCAGGCTGAACAGGCCCAGTGCCCTCAGCCGTTCCTCGTACGTCTTCCCCTCCAGGCCTTTCACCATCTTCGTAGCCCTCCTCTGGACACTCTCCAACAGTTTCATGTCCTTTTTATACTGTGGTGCCCAGAACTGCACACAGTACTCGAGGTGAGGCCGCACCAGCGCAGAGTAGAGCGGAACAATCACCTCCCTTGACCTACTAGCGATGCCATGCTTGATGCACCCCAGGACACGGTTGGCCCTCCTGGGTGCCAGGGCACACTGCTGGCTCATATTCAACTTGCTGTCTACCACGACCCCCAGATCCCTCTCTTCTAGGCTGCTCTCCAGCGTCTCATCGCCCAGTCTGTACGTGCAGCCAGGGTTTCCCCGTCCCAGGTGCAGGACCCGGCACTTGCTCTTATTGAACTTCATGCGGTTGGTGATCGCCCAGCTCTCCAACCTATCCAGATCCCTCTGCAAGGCCTTTCCACCCTCATTCGAGTCCACAACTCCTAGTCAGTAGTCAGGCATTGGAACGGGTTGCCCAGGGAGGTGGTGGTGTCACCATCCCTAGGGGTGTTTAGGGGAAGTTTGGGCTTGGTGTTTAGGGACATGGTTTAGTCGGTGACATTGGTGTTACGGTGATGGTTGGACCAGATTATCTTGGAGGTCTGTTCCAAACTTAACGATTCTATGATTCTCTGACATAAAAACAAGGTTCTTGAGTTCATCATACCATTTTAAGCAGGCAAACTTTGTGGTCTTTTGGAAAGAAAATGATTTACAGTATGACAAACTGTGCTTATTATAATTTTATTTATTTTTTCAACAACATTAAGGCTTACTACTGTTCTATGTATATGCTCAGACCATGCAGACACTTCTGAACATGTTATTCATACCTCTTTATCCACTCTTGGAGTTCACATCAGTGCTCATTTTTTTGATTAGCTACTAACTCAGAATAACACAAGCCATTTCCATGACTCTGTCTGCCATAGATCCTTGATTTTGCTTTAAACAAACCTAGCTGATATACTGGCACCAAAATAAAAATCGTACCATAAAGATCATAAATAGCCTATTCTTCTGCTTGTTTTCAGTCAACTCCTGGACACCACTCATTGCAAATCACTCCAGTGGACTGGATTTGAACTATACAAGGAGTCCCTGGAATATCTCTTGAAGAGCTCCTAGACATTTATCAGAAAAAAAAAAAAAAAAAAAAAAAATTAAAAAAAAAAAGATATTTGCATGCACAATATTTCTGAAGGATTCTGCCCTGCCACAAGAAATTTAAAAGGGTCCACCAGTATCAAAACTTCAGCATTTACAAGTAGGAGTTTCAAAATATTCAGTAAGAATTCAGTTGAGCTCCCATTGGAAACAATCCAAATGTGATTTTTATTGTTAACTTTGGCAGGATCAGAGCCAAGACAGTGTTCTAAGACTTTCATTCTAATATACGTATGTGGTAGTCATCTTTCTGGAAGTATTTATTTTTTCCCCAACATCTAAATACTCGCTAATCTAACTGAAAAAGTCTCCAAATTTTGTAGTTTGCTCTAGAGAAACACGTGTGTTAAAAGGATGACTCAACAAAACAGGTTTGTTTCAGTAACGAGTACTTCACCACATGACTGTATTCTGGGGTGCATCAAGCACAGCATTGCTAGTTGGTCGAGGGGAGTGATTGTCCTATTCTACTCTGCACTGGTGTGGCCTCATGTCGAGTACTATGTGCAGTTCTGGGCACCACAGCACAAAAAGGATGTAAAACTGTTGGAAAGTGTCCAGAGGAGGGCAATGAAGATTGTGAAGGGCCTAAACGGGAAGATGTATGAGGAGCGGTAGAGGTTACTTGGCCTGCTCAGCCTGGAGGAGACTGAGGGAGGACCTCATCACAGCCTACAGCTTCCTCGCAAGGGGAAGTGGAGGGGCAGGCACTGACTCCTTAATCACCAGTGATAGGACCTGCGAGAATGGTGTCAAGCTGAGGCAGAGGAGGTTCAGGCTAGACATCAGGAAGAGGTTCTTCACTAAGAGGGTGGTTGCACACTGGAACAGGCTCCCCAGGGAAGTAGTCACTGCACCAAGCCTGTCTGAATTTAAGTGTTTGGACTGTGCACTTAGTCATATGGCCTAAAATTTTGGGTAGACCTGTGTGGTACCAGGAGCTGGACTCGATGATCCTTATGGGTCTCTTCCAACTAGGCATATTCTATGATTCTGTGATTCTATGACTGGAAAGGTAGGGCTATATTTACTATGGGACATGGCAAAACAGAGTATTTTTTCTTAGTGCTGTGCAAGAACTTAAGATTCACTTGAAATGCAAAATGAAAAATAATGCAACGTGTATAAATCAGGAAAAAAATAGGGAAAAAATGTTTTCTATCTGTTTATTAACATATTTCAGTATCATGACTTGGAAAAAAAAAAAAAAACCAACATATTTTATGGAGCTATTTGAATGAAATTGTTTAGGGAAGAAAATGTACTGTTGTACAGAAAACCTCTTCCTGTGTAACTACTACATTTATATTATTATCTGAGCTCAGGAATATGGCCTTCTTCTCACCACTTCTTTTCACCTTAAAAATAAAATAACTGGTATCCAATTTATAGTTTTTCCTTTGTTTATTTACTTTTGATTCATTTAAAATCTTTTTTGAAATGTTGAATGTTGGAAAGGTAGCACAGATGCTGATTCTGTTTGCAATGGCCTAGAAAAGAAAAGTGCAAGCTTTAATCTGATGTCTAGGCTGCATTAAAAAAATTGGATTGAAAAGGATTAGATTAGATTAGACCTTCTGGATTTAAAAATGTTAAAACTCCATTTATGCTTTAACATAATCTCCTTCCACTCCCTGGAGCCATCAAGATGAGCACCGTCCCTTGCAAGCATTTATTATTATTATTATTAAATTTGCTTCTTTTTCATTTTAACATCCCAGTTTCATATTTGTAATAGCAAGAAATCCTCTGAGACAGATCTAAAAGTTCTTTCCAACCTGGTGAGTGGAAGGGCAGGCACTTAAACCTCTGGCTTTTTCAATGATTTTATGTATTTGTGCACAGTCACAAATGTAAATATTAATAGCTAGTTTTAAAAAGTCAAATAAGAAAGAGTGCTTTTAAGGACTTTAGAGGCTTGCGAGAGAGTGGTGATGCTTTGCAGTACAACAATTTATTTACAATGCATTATTATGAATAAATGTTCAGTTTAAAAAGCAATCATGCACTTTAGTAAACCTGAAGTACCTATTACCTGCAGCATCTGTAAATAAAAAAGGTATTATAACATTTGCAAGCTGCTGTCTAATACTTCAGAATGAAGATTGGGTTTTATTTCTCATAAAATAAAACCAAACTATTATTGAAGAATTGTAGAACACAATCCCTCAGGGGCAAAATGGGGAATAATAATATCCTTTCTGGGATCAATTCAACATTTTCAACGATGAGGAGGACTTTGTTGATGAGTTTCTGAGATTTCTATGACATGAGTGAGACTATAGCTTTTTCCTACATCACTCACTCTGTATGTATTGAGAACATCCCAAGCAGACCAAAGATGCCAAAAAATAATAGATAATATTACCTAATGCATGTGAGAGACTTAAATAAAATTGAATAAGAATAAGAATAAAAGAATAAGAATAAGAAAATAAGAATAAGAATAAGAATAAGAATAAGAATAAGAATAAGAATAAGAATAAGAATAAAAGAATAAGAATAAAAAGAAACTAAATATATTTCTTTTCAACCTGTGTATCAGCCCTTTCTCTTCAACCATGAAGCTGAGATAAACCCTGTGACAAGGCACACCATCAGATGTACCTTGATTTCTGCTGCTAGGCACAGAATCTGGATAACATCCAGATTCCCCATTATCATGATTTGGTCAGACCTAGCAATATAAATAATGAAGAGATATTATCAGAAGGGTGGTGTTAGCTGAGCTGGGCTGGAGACTTTTTGAATAACTCGGGATATCTGGTAGGACCCAGCAAAGAACTATAAGATTGTTCAAATAAATGAATCCCACTGGGAAATCTGTTTCAAGATATTAAAATTGATCTGTCCTAACCAGCCCAAGTCCTTGTAATGACGTCATCATCAACAGACCAGTTCTCAATGTTGTCATCATTTCAAGTTCATCCAATAACTGAAAAGATGTTTACCATGACCATAATAAAAAGTTAAGATCACTGATTAAAATGTTTGGCTACCCAATTTTCTTTGGCCTTTGTAAGGCTCAAGGCTGCCAACAAGTTGCAAAACATTTTACCTTAACACTATGAGAGACACCAAAATCTCATTGGTGTGTTGTTTTTTTGTTTTTTTTGTGTTTTTTTTTTTTTTACTCTTGATCTGCTTGTTTCTATATACTTTCTTGACAGCCACTTTTGAGAATACAGCTGGACTCTGTTCAAAGCACACAAATTTAATACCTGAGTTCAATACCTGAGCCAGATTACTTCCAAAAAAGTCTAGGTTGTATTTCAAGAATTCATTTTCATCATCCTAGATATACATTATACACTGCCCACACTTTCTACTCTTCTTAAGCCAAGAAGAAATCACACCTAATTATATTATTTAATATATGAGTCCTGTACTGTTGGATAGACTACCAAAATATGAGCATAATTACAGTGAGCCTATGAGGAGATATAATGTCAGATATAGAATCCACCTAGCAACTAAGAGTAGTTCCTATTAAGAGAGTCAAATGCACAAAGAATTGTGACTAGCCACAGGAAAAAATTTTCTTCCAGACATGACAAAGAATAAATCTATAAATTGAACATGACTATGGAATATCATTAACTTACTTATCCAATTTATTTTATTTAGTATGGACAGACAATCGGAAACTTGGGAATATCAGAGATATGCTTGTCCTAGGAAATGTATTGCTTGTCAGCTGTTACTAAATCAGAGAAAGTGAGTAGCTGCTGTGAACCAGCAACACACACATACACAACAAAAGCAGCGTAGAATCCCCTTATTTTGAGACTGAAATTGTTTAAGTCTGTGATTTCTCACTTTTCCCTTGATTCTACAATCAAGGTTGAGACAAAAAAGAACTATCAGAAATGGGAAACCTAGAAAGAATTTATGATTAATCCTAAAAGCAGAGGCTGTTAGTTATGCATTGGAGATCTGGACTTCGAGAAACAAGATCAAGCTCCTTTCTGAGAAAAAAAAAAAAAAAGAGGAAACATTTCTAGGGTGATGTGCAAACAGGACTGTTGTAAAGAAAGTAAAGAGGATTGTGTTACTCAACTTTTGTTACTGAGCCTTGCTCACTGAATTATACAGCTAATTATACAACTAATAAAGTATTATTATACTATATTAGCCAGATGAATTCTCTTGGAGATTAATTGTCTTCAACGAGTTGTGTTAGATTTTGTTGTTGTTTTTGTTTTTAATTCTCTTGAATTATGAAGGAGAGATATGAAACATTTAAAACTGCCCTTACCTAAAAAAATATTCTTAATAGCCACTAATCTCAACACTAGACTACTCCAATTACTTTTAGATTTCATTTCAATCCTGACTTGATACAAAAGTGTTAATATTGAAACTCTAGTTGAAATAGAAATATGTTTACTCATATATAATCTAGAGACTGTTCGATGGCAAAATTGTCAGACAGTGTGCATAACTATTCTTTTGACTCATCCTCACAAATTAGAGCAGGTAGTTTAGGACGGTAAAACTTAGTAGGTTAAAAGGCTGAGTAGATCTATTCAGATGTGGAAAAGCTACAATGAGAAATACCAGTATCTGGCATTAGGAAATGGCAGTATCTGAGAACATTGTGGTGTAATGTCTAAAAAAGTCACACGTACAGCTTTTCTCAGGGCTTTTAGTCACCTCTTTCAAGCTACCTGTCTGAATTTAAGAAGAGATTGGACTGTGCACTGAGTCACATGGTCTAAAATTTTGGGTAGAACTGTGTGGTGCCAGGAGTTGGGACCCTTATGGGTCCCTTCCAACTAGGGATTCTACGATTCTATGATTCTATGAAATCTCAACTTTTGTCACTGAAGTGGAGAAAGGCATTTTCACCCCTCCTTGTGAGTGGAACAGTCAAGGTGACACCTAACCTGAGGAGACATTTACATTTTTCACCTAAGTGGACTACTTAGGCTGTCAAAGCAGGATGAGCAAGCCAACCATCATCTCAATGCTGTAATGCAAAAATTAGGTCTCTTCTCCTGTTTCTGCAGCCAGGAGGAGTGGCTGGGGTCTTCAGGGAAGCCAGACTTCCACCTTTCAACTGTGGAGAACCATAATATCAGCTGAGCTAACTACGGAATCACTTCCGTAGTCTTGCCACTCTGCTGAGTTAAAATACTTGAATAATAGAAAGAAAGGAATAAATTACTGGTAGAATATAGGTACCTTAATAGACTCCACAAGTGTTCAAAAGCTACGTGCTCTACCAGGAAAGCAGTCTCCCTAGGAGGGTGACTAGATGAACAGTTTAGAAGTCAAAGACAGGTCTAATTGATAAAGGACAAGAGAAGAATTTTTTTGTTTTGTTTTTCAATTCTATATTAAAGAGGTAGATAAAGATATTACGCTTTGTGAATAGTGTTTTCTGACTATACGGTTCTTAATATTATTTTTTTTCCTATTTTTTAATCTTAAGTGAGATTTCAAGGTAATTGAATTACAATAAATTACTTCCTACATACATTTATTGAGAATTGAGAAATTGGAGCACTGGGATCCTTCAGCCTAGCATCTCCCCTCTCCAAAGTATGCCAGAGATGTTAGAAGATGTTCCCATTTTGGCCTTATGAGCCAAATGGAAAATGAAATCAAAATGGAAAGAAGTATCTTCAGTCAGTGCTGATACTCAGAAGGATGTCTGCAATGCAGTAAGATTTGAGAAGAATCCTTGAACCTCCAGAGCTCTCAAGGGAGTTTTTGACATATCCCAACATCATTATTATTAAACTAATGACTTTTTTTTTTTTTAAACACAATCCTGTTATTTCTATTGTATACAATTCAATGGGGGATTTTTTTTTCCATGACTATGTCAATGATATAAGGTGTGAATCTTTTTATTTTTTCATTAAATCTTTGCAAAGGGCAGCCCACAGTAATTTCACACAATCATTCTAATTTTAAGTTAATTTAGAAAGGAAGAACAGCTAAACTGAAAGACATTAACTCAGAAGAAGGTTGTTTTTTGTTTTGTTTTGTTTTGTTTTGTTTTGTTTTGTTTTGTTTTGTTTTTAGAGAATGCAACTTCCTCTTCTAGACAAGATTTTAATTGCTTATGTTCCAAAAATAAATTTTCAATTTGCCTGCAGATTCTAATCATTTGTTTAAAATTAGATGGGCTTTATTTTTTTTCTGTCTTTTATGGATATATTTTGTGAAACTTTTTATACCAAATTTCATTGTGATCAGTTGGTAGATAACATTTTCTAAGAAAGATAATGTTTTGGACTTAAATGCATTAAATTAAAATATAATAAATCATAAAATACATGAATCACTTTTTTAAAGTTAAGTAAAAAAAATTCTCTTAAATGTGAACAGTGAAAAATACATCCTATATTTTGTCCTGTGACTCATTCTTTAACAATAATTCTTCACTGCAAAGGATTAATGTACTAGAGAATCAATATGCTTTCAGACAGATACTACATCAGTGTGTTTCCCTTGTTGGTCCATATTTTCATTATTAAGAGTTTATGTCAGTAGTGCACTCTGTATCTGGGGTATTTTTATTTTATTCAATCACTGTGTCATTCTTGTCTATGTGAGAGATCTCTGGTAGCATGACAGATTAAGAAACCAAAATTAAGATTAATATATTGCAATTAAGATTGCCAAAGAAAAGCACGGACTGGTTACTGGATTTATTTTTTTTGCTTTTTGTCTGCAAAGATTTTGTTCTTTTTTTTTGTTGTTGTTGTTCTAATAAGCTTGACTAAACTGGACATTCTAATTTCATTCGAGTAGCAAAATCCATTATTTTGAGGGTTTTTTAATGTTTTATTGAATATATGTTATCAACTTGTTGGAAGTTATCATGCCTGAGGTAGTTTGGCTTGCTAGAGAAACTCCTTGGAAAACTTCATAGAACATAGGAAGGGACCCTTAAGGATCATCAAGTCCAACTCTTGACACCGCACAGGTCTACCCAAAAGTTCAGACCATGTGACTAAGTGCACAGTCCAATCTCTTCTTAAATTCAGACAGGCTCGGTGCAGTGACCACTTCCCTGGGGAGCCTGTTCCAGTGTGCAACCACTCTCTCTGTGAAGAACCCCCTCCTGATGTCTTGTTGTATAATAATTAAATTGGAATGGAATCACAATTATCATGAAATTGTAGTTACTAATTTAACACTACTGTAGACTGTGCCTACATTTCCCCAGATGAGAAAAAAGTATGCACTTTGGCAGAATTTATAGAACAGTATGTTACAGACCATACCAACCTAATTCTGGATCAACCTGTAGATCCTGTGAACATATTCTGTGCTGTAGCTCCTGTGAACAGTCGTAGTTCTCACATCATTTTGCATTTGGCAGAAGTAAACAGCAACAACTTTCCAGTTGCTCCTTGGGTTTTGATAGGCTGCACATTCAGCTACCAAGTCTGTCTGCATCATACATGTCAGACAGATGGTGGACATTTTTGCATGCCACACACAGCTATCAAGTCAGGCTCTGCCTTTTATACAGAACATGAAATTGCAGCTACCTATTGTTGCTGATGACTTCCACTGCAAGACTGTTGCAAGACTCCCACTGTAGTGGAACTGGAAGACATGCTGGTAATCTGGAACATGCCAGGAGCTGCACCTGCCTCTGATTATAGCCATTTAAAGTGTCATGTTTCTTAGGGTAAAGTGTAGTTTGCAGTTTCTCATTTATCTCCTTCAGAGAGGTGTGTACAGTGTAGGTGACTGGCATACTTCTGTGAAATGAGGTGTTTCCAACTTAGTAGTATAAAAATAATTTTACTGATCAATATCAGGCTCAGATATAAGAACATGTTCATCATCCCATATGACAACTTTTAATCAGTAAAGGCAATAATGATTACACTCTTTACTTTGCTCTTTTACCAAACCTATGGTGATTATTTGCCAAATCTTGCCCACAGTGACCAACTGGACAGAAAGATTGCTGTCTCTCACCAGCCAGAAATACTCTTAGCTCTTATCCCAAAAGGCCACACGAATAACTGTCTTCACTGTCACAGCAGCGGGCAGGGGATGTCCATCGTTGTCTCAATAACAATTCAGTCCCTGATGAACTGTTGGGACAGTTTAGATATGTATTGCTCCTCATCAAAGACATTTATGAGATTATTCAGGAGGTGAATCCTAAAATGCACCTGTTTGCAAGCTCTAAGCTGAAATGTCTATTTGTCTGTACAAAAGTTCTGACAGATACTTTTGTTGCATATTTTTGGCATGATTTTTAGATCAATTTTTCTGCTACATCAGAACTTTGACATTTGCAGTAGTACATTGCTTGTTTGTGTTCTTGTTTTGTTTTGCTTTGTTTTTTGTCCTTGAGTTTACCCTTCCAAATTTCCCATCAGTCAGAAATCAGTGAAACTTTCCATTGCATACAGCTACTCATGAAATAATAACTTGGTTCTTTCTGCCCTTCTGTACTTCCATTAGTTTTGATTTCACAATCTTTAAGAGCAGATCAATGGATAGAAATACCAGTGCCAGTAAGCCTGTCATTTTGAATTTTGAAAAGATATATACTAATGGAAATAAAATTGTTGTTTGTTTGTTTGTGGTTATAAATAAATCAATAAATAAATAAAATAGCTAATTATTTTCCTCTGTTTATTCCAATCAGATTTTGGGGTTATAACCATACAGTGCATTTAGCAGGTGTAGTGTTACACAAGGTAAAATCTGGCATGTTTCTATTTGCAAGAGCAATGGTGGTTATTTGGCAACACCACAGTCTCATAAACAGGATATTTTGCCTTCATATTCCAGAGCTTTTAAAGAAACATAAACAACTAAGGAAGTAGGAAAAGAAAGGATAAAAACAGATGTGAAGGTAGAAAGAACTAACAGACAAAAGGGGAGAAAAAGGGTGAGAAAAAAAAAGAAAGATGCACACACTCCAGTGACATTTGTGAGAGGAGGGAAATGCATTCAAGAGTACACAGCATCCTTTGATGTGAGCACTTTATGTAAGCACTTGTCCCTTAGGGATGGTAGCATTGTGAAGTGTAGAAATACGTTTTTACTTTTGTAGCTTGTAACCCATAATATGTTTCTAGTATAACCTCTCCTCACTTCTCCTTCCTTTCATTTGCCCCTAGTAGCTAAATCATTATTAAATAACTAAGTAGCTCTCTAAGTAAATAAGATAAATTTCAAATCTCCGAGTTTTCATTTATTCCTAAAAGCACATAAAGTGTAAAAGTTGCAAAATAGTCAGCACGGAAGTGTAATTTCAGTGCCTTGGAAAGTCTCAGCATTGGCAGTTAAATACCTCTGTGAGTAGCAGAGTTAACAACCATGTTAAAGTCCCTGTTAGGATGTATAGATGAACAATCCTTTCCTTGTGCCCTTGCAGGCCTTCATCTAAGAGATATTCTCAGAACACAGAGTATGCTACAGTTTAGCCATAGCAGTGCATAGCATGATTCGGGGGCTTCGTTGTTCAGCTTGGGTAGCGGCAGGTTCAATTTCTTTCTCCACATGAGGATTCAAAATCCTGTAAGCAAACTGTGATCACCATTCAACTGGTCATTGAAATGGAAAGAAACTATGACTCAAACATGCTGATAACTGTTCCATTTTGCATGGCATTATATAGAAACCAGAGAAATAGAAGAGCTGACCAAATTGTTTGGACAGTCTGCTGAAAATGAAAATTTGGACCCCAGTCCATACGTAGTCCCTTAAATTAATTTGCTGTACCTGCAATGTTATGCCAGTATTTGAATACTGTCTTGAGTAGGAACATGACTGAGAATATGCAGGCATTAGGATCAAAATAGAAAAGAATGGTTTGGGGGAAAACATGACAAAAATAATTTATTAAATGTGTATCCATTATTCATCCATTTTCTGATGAACTTTCTAACATCTTTTATTCTTTTGCTCGAAGCAGTTATTACCTTTCTGACAAAAATCTGTATCTTCTGTAAATGGCTGTACAATTTCTGCGCATTAGATTTGTAAAATGATTCTGTATTTTTTAAAGTTGTGATCCACATGTGATCTACATTTCTATAGAGAGAGTGAGAAACTGCAATATAATTGGTATAGGTTTCAGAATTTTTTCTTAGTTTCTAGTCATTCTTGACTGTGTTTATGAAAAGTACTGATTGCAGTCATCACTACATGCTCTAATGAGCCTAGCTAAAATGCACTGACATAATGGATCAAATCCTTTTCCCACCAAAACTAACAATTTTCTACTGCTTGCAAAATGGATGAACACCAAGCAGTGTGATACTTGTTTTTCTTATCTCTGTATAAAGGAAAAGTCCCATTCAAAACATTTTCTAGGTCAGCTTCCTCTGAGATTCTTTTGATCTGCTATTCTGATAACATTTAATTTGAAGCTATGCTAAAAGGGAAAAACTGAGGGAACATTACTTTGAATGATGTGAGGTAAGATATTTCAGTAGACACAAGAAGAAATAAAGAACAAGCCTTATAGTTTTCTATGTGTTTTCATATTAATTGAAAATAAAAGCTTAGAAAACATATATAAGTGATGATCTTGTCCAAAGAACAGGTACTGAATGACCTAGATGATGATTATTTTTTGCGTTGTGCTAGACTCTCCTTGCAAATAAAACATCCATTTCTTCACAATATTTTCATATATCATCAAAGAATCTAAGATTTATTTAAATAATCTACAATTTATCAAAATAATTTAATTTCTTTTTACTTTATAAGTGGAAAAGCAGTTACTAGATTTAAACATAACAATATCGAGCATTGATTTCCAAATGATGATATTTCTTCTGGTATTTTTTTAATACACTACAAGCACGAGAGGATATATAGATATTTATTGTCCCTATATTTCATTCTAAGTAGTAAAATAGTGAAATATGCATACGAACTGCATGTGTTATCTTGGATTTAGTATGTCTGAACATGTTGTCTGAGTAGGTAGGGTGATCACACTTTTGAACACCTGCCTATAATTTAGAAATTTCAGGAAAACAAGGGCAGTATCAATGACAGTAGCAAAACTCCTTTTTGCTACTATTTCTCCATGGAGGAACTTTACTTAAGAGACTTGAGATATATTGCTGAATCACAAGATGCCAAATTAAAATTATGTTAATTGCCAATTTATATTTAAAAAATTATAGATGAAGTTTAATATTTTGATGATGTAAAAGTATTGTGTGATACTGAGTAACCGCCATCTGACATGAACAGTGAACACCACATATTTCTTATAGGATCATCTGCATTCATCCTCTCATCCAGCACTTTTAAGGAAATGCACTTGCAAGATCAAGGAATGGTTTGCTAACATATATCACAACTTGAATAACCATTTATTCTTATTTGTGCAAGTTATATTAATGTAGCTTATTTGTGTATTTTAATTCGTTCTTGCTCTTTGGCTGAACAAAATATACAGATATGTATGCTTTTCATTTGCACCTTGCGTGTGGATCAATGTCAATGAAATTTTGTGACCCTTAATAATCTACAACATAGCACATTCAGTAAGAATTTTAGGTAGTTTTGTGTTCTGACTAGTATAAATTGGCCTCTACTGAAAAGTTTCCAAACATTCAAGAAAATATATACAAGAAAAATTTGAAAATAGCATATTCTTATTCAACTGAGATCTCTTCAATTCCAGTTGAAATCAATCTTTTCCAGCTAATACTTCAGAATCAATCTCAATTCCAAGTATTAATTTTCAATCAGATGAAGACTTTTATGCGTTTATTTACCTTTTTTTTTTTTTTCCCAGAAAATTATCCTCAATTCCACTGAAAACATATAGCACTGATGAGACTGAATTGTATATAATTTAATCTGAAAATCACTGTTGTCAATGATTTACAAAATAAACCAAAAGAATCTTTTTTGCACACAGTGTATGGTAGACAGGTTTTGTACACAGTGTATGGTAGACAGGTTTTTTCATTAAAATGGAAATCTGGGGACAACATCTACTCTACACTTACTTCAGATAGCCATATTTAATCCTGCATATTGAAAACAGACTGCATTCGAAAAGCAGCAATCTTTCTCTATAGCCTATGTGTCTTTTCAGAAAGTAATTGGTATGATGTTGCATCTATGAAAAAATATCTGAAGTCATGGATGTGTTTCATAAAATGTTTTAACAAATTATTGTTCTCTCCTAAAATTGTTCCTAAAATCAGGAAAAAAAAAAAAAAAAGTCTGGCCAAATCTTAATTATTGCAAATTATATATGCGAATATATAGAAATATGCAAATTTCTAGCAGAATTCATTTTGGAATTTCAGAGAACAAAAAGTGATTAAGAGTGTTGGAATACATTTCCCCTTCTCTAAAGCCTTGGAAAAACTATGCCTTCCATATTTTTTAGATTCTTGTTTTCTCTCCAAGTCCCATTTCTGAGATGAAGACTGCTGGGTTGTTGCCAACTGCTGAGTAATTCTAGGTAAAACACCACATCTTTGTTTCATTTTTGTTTGTGTGAAGTAAAGAACACTTTCACTCTTCTTTGGTCTTCTTTTTTTTTTTCCCCTGGGAACTGTTTATTCCTAAATAACCTCCTATTGTATATTTGTACAAAATGTGAATCCATGACTTTAACTTTACAATTTGAAGTCACTGACAAAAGACCAAACACAGCTGTCCAGATTTGTCAGTTTTAATTCAGTAATGTAGAGTTATGATGATAATAAAGGTTAAGGGAAAAAAAAAGAAAAAAAAAATATATATACATATTATTTGTCAATAATTTTCAAATAAATACATAAATGTAGTTCTGTGGATGTGAATATTAACTTTTTCTTATTCTGCTGTAAAAGTATAAATGTTGAGAATAAATTGCTTTCAACTGAATATGAGTCTTTGTTATTATGTGAATGATTAAAGTAGTTATGTTTTTCACTGTTCAAACAATAGTAACCTTCCCATCTGTTTCCCATTTGTGAATTCAATGCTCTTAAAACTGCTAACAATCTGAAATGTGCATTATTAATTATTTCTCCCAGATAACCAAGAACTGAAATCCAGAAGACCTGGAACATTAAAATTACTTCTCCTCTTCCTTCCTTGAAAAACTTTGTTGATTTTTTTAAAACGCAAGATGGAATAAAAAGTTTCATTTTACATATATATATTCGGATTATATATTAAATAATAAATATTATTTGATATACATTATTTCTCATATATATTATTTATCATATTATATGTCACAATGTATTATGCATTATATATTATATGGAATATTACGTCAGATATTATATATTATATATTATATGTTGTAATATATAATGTATAATAATATGTAATATATTTTTTTATTTATTTATACATTTATATTTATTTATATTTATTTTATTTATATTGTCATCCAATGACCAGTAGCATGATACTGCTGACAAGGCTAATTGTGTGAAAGAAAATAAATATAAATAAAAATAATAATTATAAAAAAGGCAGAGGGGAAGGAAAGATACCCCAGAAAAACCTATATACGTATGGGTTGACAGTTTTCCAGGACTCATCTCTCAAGTGCACACTTTGTCTATAGCTCTCTAGCTCTCATTCTTTGTCATGGTACTGAAGATGACAGGCAGCAGATGCTTCATCCTGACCACAAAAGAAGAAGTGTGACTCTGCATGTTCTTAAGAAAAGGAAGATTGTGATCAACAGACTTGGGAGATTAGCGTAAATGCTGCATTCAAAGGGCATTGAAAAATGGGAAGAAACTCATTAATGTTATAGCATATGTACTCTCCAGGTTAAAAAATAAAATAAAAAATAAATTTTATGTAAGTCTAGATATAATTGAAATACCAAATAACTAACTAATACAATTAATTCAAAATCTTTATTTCGCAGGTTTTAATGTAAAGAATCTCTTCTTCATTCCTGGTGCATCTCTTTATTCTTTTATTCTATGGAAAAACAAATAGCTTAGCTTGCTGAGCATGTGTATTTATTATGCGGGGGGGAATAGGGGGATGGAATTTGGTTGGTTGATTGGTTGGGTTTTTTGTTTGTTTGTTTTTAGCTAGTAGGCAAGCTCTTTCAAGCCAAAGAACATTAAAAGTAGGTAAGCTCTTCAACTCTCATGAAAATTAGAAAACAGAGAGAAGAAATGCAAGGAAGAAATAGAGAATGGCTGGATATACTTTTCAAGATGAAAGGAACCTAGAAGAGCAGCAGTCTAATTAAAGCAGAAGTGGATATGCTACAACCAGAGCACTCTTCTGTAAACGACACATCATTAAAAGACATTAAAGCTTCATTCCTGAGGAAAATTTGTTACTACTAAAATAAGAGATGAGAAAAACATGAGAGAGAAACTAAATTAATGTTATAAACTTCAACTCCCCAAGAATAAAGATAAAGAACAGGAAGAAAAATACCTTTTAAATAAACAACTAATTCTAGAAAACATCAGAGAAAATAAACTACAGACTATTATGATAAAAAAAAAAAAAAAAAAAGAAAGCTTTTCATAACAACTATAATGATGATTATAATTATTTTTACATTTTATACTATCCTATTCAGATGATCAAAATACTCTTCATAAACTTGCTCAAAGTGTCACAGTATTCACAGTAGTAATCTTTTATTCATGCATGGCGACAATAGAGAGTATTTTTTTCAAAGCAGTTATGGTTTTTGGATACTATAACTTTTAGATGCCCAACATAATACTTAAAATAGGAATGGTTTCTGGGCTACATGCTCCCTATACCACCTGAATCCTGCAGGATCTGCTGTGAAGTTGTTTGAACCCAGGATGTTGATTTCTGGTCACAAAGAAAGAAAAAGAAAGAAGGAAAGAAAAAGAGAAGGGAAGGAAGGAAGGAAGGAAGGAAGGAAGGAAGGAAGGAAGGAAGGAAGGAAGGAAGGAAGGAAGGAAGGAAGGAAGGAAGGAAGGAAGGAAGGAAGGAAGGAAGGAAGGGAGGAAAGAGGGAGGAAGGAAGGAGGAAGGAAGGAAGGAAGGAAGGAAGGAAGGAAGGAAGGAAGGAAGGAAGGGAGGAAAGAGGGAGGAAGGAAGGAGGAAGGAAGGAAGGAAGGAAGGAAGGAAGGAAGGAAGGAAGGAAGGAAGGAAAGAGAGAGAGAGAGAGAGAGAGAGAGAGAGAGAGAAAGAAAGAAAGAAAGAAAGAAAGAAAGAAAGAAAGAAAGAAAGAAAGAAAGAAAGAAAGAAAGAAAGAAAGAAAGAAAGAAAGAAAGAAAGAAAGAAAGAAAGAAAGAAAGAAAGAAAGAAAGAAAGAAAGAAAGAAAGAAAGAAAGAAAGAAAGAAAGAAAGAAAGAAAGAAAGAAAGAAAGAAAGAAAGAAAGAAAGAAAGAAAGAAAGAAAGAAAGAAAGAAAGAAAGAAAGAAAGAAAGAAAGAAAGAAAGAAAGAAAGAAAGAAAGAAAGAAAGAAAGAAAGAAAGAAAGAAAGAAAGAAAGAAAGAAAGAAAGAAAGAAAGAAAGAAAGAAAGAAAGAAAGAAAGAAAGAAAGAAAGAAAGAAAGAAAGAAAGAAAGAAAGAAAGAAAGAAAGAAAGAAAGAAAGAAAGAAAGAAAGAAAGAAAGAAAGAAAGAAAGAAAGAAAGAAAGAAAGAAAGAAAGAAAGAAAAAGAAAGAGAAAGATGGAAAATGAAATAATGGATGTACCCATTATCTGTAGGCAGTTCTGCAGCAGGGTCTGCAGGTCCTGGATGCAGGTCATGGAGCACAGCAATGCATGGCAGGATCAGTAGAAATACTTATACCTGACTACTGTTTTTTTAGTTTATTTTTCACAGTCCTTCAAGTCTGCATTACGGATAGTTGTATGAAAAAAAATAGGAAGCAGGTTTAGTAAAACACTGCTGGGGAAAAAAAAAAAAAAAAAAGGAATAGTTATGTGGTGTTTTTGCTTCTTTTTGACAAGTATGTCTTCAAACACAAGTGTTTAAGTGTAACTGAGCTATATGTGATACCCAAACATGTTGACAAGTAATCTTAAATTCTGCAATAACAATAATAGATAAGAACATTAATAAATTAAGATGGTTCTATAAATGATCCAGAATGGATAGTCATTCATCAAAAGTCCCTTGCAGGAAGATAGAAATAATATATTTTTTTTCTAAAACAGCTATTTTTCCAATGTAGTTTTATTTACTTGGATGAGGACCTGCACTGCAGAGCAATTTGCAATGTTAAATATGCTGAATGAAAAAACAAGTGTGTAACAAATTGATTGTTATGAAACCATACCAGAATTTAAAAAAAACAATTTTCAGAATTACATTTCAGATCAAGGTGTGCTTGACATTCAAAAAAAAATCAAAATCAAAATATTTTGGTCCATAAGCCAATGGAGGAAAATGAGAAAATAAAAGACACAGGACTCTAGTCTTTCCTAATGTGATCATGTGATGGCAGCTTTAACTGAAGCAACCTTTTCACAGATGCCAATAGCAAAGAGTATGGATTATATCTTCCTATAATATATAGTTTTAGTGACAGTGACATTGTTCTTACATCTCAAGGCAGTCTTGTGACATCCAGGGACAAGTCTTATGAAAGCTCAAGATGAAACAGTTACTTCAGAAATCCTATGTGAAATCATGAGCATATATTTGGTCTGTAAACTGAAATGTTAATTATTAGATATTAGGCTGACATATTTCATGATCTTCAGAGGGTTTGCAAGAAACAAAATTTCTTAACAAAGCACAGTGTAAAGGTAAAATGGAAAAAGAAAAAGAAAAAAGAAAAAGAAAAAGAAAAAGAAAAAGAAAAAGAAAAAGAAAAAGAAAAAGAAAAAGAAAAAGAAAAAGAAAAAGAAAAAGAAAAAGAAAAAGAAAAGAAAAAGAAAAAGAAAAAGAAAAAGAAAAAGAAAAAGAAAAAGAAAAAGAAAAAGAAAAAGAAAAAGAAAAAGAAAAAGAAAAAGAAAAAGAAAAAGAAAAAGAAAAAGAAAAAGAAAAAGAAAAAGAAAAAGAAAAAGAAAAAAAAAAGAAAAAGAAAAAGAAAAAGAAAAAGATCCACAAGATCTGGAGCAGCTACCTACCTACCTTTACCTACATTGCAGACTCACTGTAGTTGTTTTAGTATCTAATTAAGCTTAGTTTAAAATGTTATTTTGTATTTCTTTGGAAATCTTACAGAAGTACTCAGACTGCAAAATATGAGATTGTGAAGTCAGCAAGTCATATTCATGATTTTTGGACTAGTTTCAAGACATGCAATTGGTAATTTCTCATGTTGCACACACACAAATCATTCGTATTTGCCTCATTGTAAGTAGAAAGGGTTTTAAGAATTTGAGTTATGCTATTTTCTTTTGAGAAGCTTCCGTCTCTTTTTCACAGTAATTATTGTCTGCATAAATTTCACAAGAGTTTGATTAAACAGTTGGATAATATGTGACTAAAAACCTGGATCACAGCTAATACTTTTGAATAACACAAAAGCTTTCTGCAGCACTTTTGAATGGAGTAGTGGCAGTAGCAGGTACTGAGAGAAGATTCTTGAGTCTCTGAAAACTGACTCCATTGACCCTCTAAGAAGTACTGACAGATTGCATGGATACTCAGCTTAACATATAGTTGGAAAGCTGTCAGGAAGAGCCTTGCAAAGGGAAGTGCACCAAGGGATGAAGAAAAATCTGAAAACAGGTAGACAAGACAAAAGCAGGTAGCAAAAAAAAAAGATTAATAATAATAATAAACAACAACAATTCAAGACCAAATGGGCTGATGACAAACCCTGGCAAAAAGAACGGAGACAGCAAATCCAATAGTAATGAAGAAATTCAGCTGGGGTCAGATTACACTGTGCAACAAAGGTGAAAAAGGCCATGGCACACACTGAAATTGCAGTCAATTGTGGAAGGAATCAATTCCTCCAGTGCTGCACTTATTGATATTAGTTCATAAAAGGGATTTGTTCTATTTTAAGATAATCCATGCCCTTGTTTTATTAATATAAATACTGAACTGCAAATGTAGCTATGTAATACTTTGAACTGGATATAGAGCTTTTGGCAGAAGTAAGCCTCTTCCTGAGACTGTGGTATAAAGAATCAAGTGGTTTTCAGTGAAGCAGTTTTGTGTAAATAAAAGTGTAAGTGAGAACAGCACTTGACCCACTCAGTAAGGTTTGCTGGAGATTCCTAGGTATTTTAAAAAATAATTTTCTTTCCAGAACAGGAGTTTTTCTACAGCAGAAAACTCTGATTTCCACTTCTGTAAAATGAAGACTTATTGAAAATTTTAAAATATCATTAAAGATCAACAAATGCCCAACATTTAGTTTTCAGATATGCTTTCAGATAACCTATATTGAAATAAAAATATATTGCATGATTTCTTATTAGTATTACATTTATTATTACATTGTTACAAAAATACTATCCTGTAGAATTTGAAACCTAATGGAAAGTACGAAAAATTAAACAGGATGTTGATAGAAAATTCAAATTTGTGCTGCCTTGAAGCTCTTTCCTATAAAGGTAGCATTTTATTATATTGAACCTCAGTCAATACATTAAAAGTATATTTCTCCAAGATGTTATCTTTCAAATTATCTTTTTCTAATTCTTAGATATGGGGGTATAAAAAAAGAGAGCAGAAGTTCATTTTATACAAGTATGTGATAAGCTGAAGGACGTCAGTCTTTCTGTGGGAATTCTAAAGGGTGTGCACCTTAAAATGACACCTAGTAAATCTTTCAGTCTAAAGGTTTTCATAAAGATTTCTTTTCTCATATTAGAGTCTAAAGCATTAGTTTATCCTGATGCTCTGTTTTGCTGTTAGTCTGTAACTGGTGTAAAATAATACAATTTTGGAGTGGCAAGGATGGTTAATGTTGTTAATTATTCCCTTGCACTACAGAGATACAGCAATCACGGCAGCAGAATTTATCTCTAAGCACGTTATAAAACTGAGTTTGATAATTGATTTTTATAATCAAGTAAGAATGAAACAAAGTTATCAGAAAAATATGTTTCTATATTTAAGTGGTGCTTCAACAACAGGAAAGCAATCTTACAGATTTGTGTGCAGTGATTCTGATTTCTCGTTTCATCATACATTCTCTCTTTGTCAGTGCTGGTCTGAATTTGGGTCACACTAACAATAATTGGGATTCACTTTCAGATGATGGCTGTTTTCTCAGCAAGCGCTATTAACTGCTAGTCTCTAGACGGGGATATTTTCCTTAACAGTGACTCTAATAATGTCATCTTTTGTTAAAAAGCATAATAGGAGTTAATGTTATGAAGAATATGCCATGACTCTGCTATCCAGGGTCAAGAGTCCACCCCCCTGGGGATAAAGCTGGAGAATGCAGCATTTGTTTTACTTTTCTGGACAGGTTCTGTAGAGGAATAAATATCATTGTTCCCTCAGTTATGCTTACATCATTATCTTTGGGGAGGCAGCCTTCATGTAAGCAAATAAAAGGATCACACTCATCTGTTAAGACTTTCCACATTGCCATCTTTCTGGATGAAAGCAGCAGACTTAACAGTCACAAAGCAAATGTGGAACTGAATTCATGACAGGGAAATAGATAAGAACTATCTTCCTAGAAAGGGCACAGAGCATGTGTCAGACTTACTGTTGGTCCAATGGCTAGGTGAAATCTTGCAATCAACATTAAAAGAGGAGAAATGAAAGGGAAAGAAGAGCTTCTTACAATGCCTTGTTACTTGCATTGTTTTCAATAAATTACACTGCTTCTTTGTATAGATAGTAAACGTTATCACATTTATAGCTTGTAACTATGCACCCAGTGCTAATGTTCATAACAGGTCTCCTACAAGCTTAAGGCTGAATGATTTGTCATCTCATTAAGCCCTCTAGAGACAGTTATGCCTCAGGGGGCTCAGTCAATCAATAGCAGAAGAGAAGAGATGCATTTCAAATTTTCTTATTTATAGGACTTGAATAAGCAATGAAAGTGGGTGCAAAATACTTTTAAACTAAACGTGCAATCATCATCATAACTTGGAATCTGAACACATGACATACAAAGTTGAGCAAATTGCTTATGTTTCAGGAGACTCACCAGAGTTAATCGGCAATCAGAGACTGCTCAGCTGGGATGCAAAACAAGAAAGGGGGAAAAGGGCTGTAAAATGATGAGGGAAATGGTGGAGATGAACAACAGAAAGAGATCGTTCAATCAGCAATATCACCAGCAAAAGTTGCAATAATACAGTTATCATCAATTGTCTTGTGTACATCAGCAGGGGAATGCCCACAGAAACCATGACTACAGCATAGTTATACTCTATCCCAACAGGCTCCCAAAGGATACTGCATATAAAGTGCTGTGTAGGAAGATGAAGAACAGGCAGGATGAGGCACACAGTGTTTTAAACTGATACCGTATACATGGGGCATTGGAACAACTGACAGGAAGCTGAAGAACATTGCTAGGTGGTATAATTGTGGGATTGAGATTTCAGTTTCTTCTGGTGATAGGTATAATTACATTTGTCTGAGCTTTCAGGCCACAGCACTGCACAGTCTTTCTGGCATTGAATGTCCAGCACCTACAAGACCATTTTAATCTGTATCTTTATAGCATTGTGAGTATAAGAACATGCTACATAGTACAAGATATAAAATGAATCAGTACTCATTTTACCCCTAGTACTTTGTAAAAAAGTATCCTGAACAATATATTACAGAAAGCATAACCTGCTATGCAATGGGCAGTGTTCAAATGCAAAGCCTTTCCTGCTCCTTACGTGTCAGTGTTGTTGAGTGCTTCCACTCCTCTTGCAGAGATCAGTTTTCACTCTACATGAACATGGCTATATAAAAAATGGGCTAGGCAATGCATTTTACTTCTACACAGTTCTATTGCATGTGGTTTGCAGTGTTCAGATGTTGAAGTCTGGAATGAGTTGGGTCATATCCTCAGAAAATATACATGTACATCAGTATAGCTCTACAGAGGTCATGAAGCTACATTGTTTTCTGCTAGATAAAGTGTAGTACTCATCCAAAAATTTTATCGTATGGTTTGTGATTTCTCAGTTGATAGTAATAACATTTCTACTCGTCTTATCTTCAAGACCTCGCCCAACTTAAATTGCATATGTATGTGTATTTTCTATTTTAAATATTGACAGCTGTCATTTATGATATTGATTTGATATTCTTTTTATTCTGCCTTTGTAAATTACTCAATTGTGCGACATGTCTTAAGATCACACAGAACACCCTGAGGATATTTTGCAAACACCAAGTTAGGCGTGAGCATTGGTCTGCCTGAGGGTAGAAAGGCTCTGCAGAGGGATCTGGATGGGCTGGACCAATGGGCCAAGGTTCAACAAGGCCAAGTGATGGGTCCTGCACTTGGGACACAATAATCCCATGCAACTCTACAGGCCAGGGTAAGAGTGGCTGGAAAGCTGCTCAGTGGAAAGGGCCCTGGGAGTATTGGTTGATGGCCGGCTGAATATGAGCCATCAGTGTGCTCAGGTGGCCAAGAAGGCCAACAGCGTTCTGGCTTGGATCAGAAATACAGTGGTAAGCAACAATAGTGAAGTTATTGTCCCTCTGTACTCAGCCCTGGGGAGGCTGCACCTTGAACACTGTTTTCCGTTTTGGGTTTTATCCTCACTATAAGAGGATATCAGGGTGCTGGATCATGTCCAAAGAAGGGCAACAAAGCTGCTAAAGGGTCTAGAGAGCAAATCTTATGAAGAGCAGCTGAGAGAACTGGGTTTGTTTAGCCTAGAGAATAGGAAGCTCGGGGGGTATCTTATCAGTCTTTACAACTACCTCAAAGGAGGTTGTAGCAGGTTGGGGATCCATCTCTTCTCCCAAGCAACAAGTGATAGGACAAGAGGAAACAGCCTCAAGTTGTACCAGGGGAGGTTTAGGTTGGATATTAGGAAAAAATTCTTCATTGACTGGGTTGTGAGACATTGGAACAGGCTGCTCAGGGAAGTGGTTGAGTCACCATCCCTAGAGGTCTTCGGAATATGTGATGGTTAGTGACATAGTTTAGTGGTAGACTTGGCAGTGCTAGGTTAATGGTTGGATTTGATGATCTTAGAGGTATTTTCCAACCTAAGTGATTCTATGGTTCTATTCTATGATTCTACATTAGTAGAGGTTCTCTTCATTTGTAAAAGTCAGACCCACAAGTGTGTAAACAACAAAACATAATTTTGTCCAAAACTATTTAGTGGTTTTGGTTTCAGTATTGGGAACTGCATCTGAATTATTTCTGTGAATATTCTTATTTAGTAATAATCACATCCATTCAGTATGAAATGTTAAAGTTACAAGAGGAAAAATGAGAAATATGAGACGAGACTTTACTGTTAGCACTGAAATTTTTCATGTAAAAGAAATTAAGATCATCTTTTCTGCAGAAAATAAATAAATAAATATTTCCTCACTGCTAAATGTTATCTTCTAGTTAAGAAAATATGAATGCTAGACAGTCTGCATTGGCATAGAGACACCTCTATGAAAAGCTATTTTAAAACAAGAACTAAGCAAAGCAGTTCATGCTAAAAATATTATTTTTTTGCTAGAGGTACTGAGGTACTTGGAAAAATCTCATTGATTTCAACAAGAGTTGAACTACATTGCATGCTTACAAAGCATTGCCAAGAAGACTGGGAAAACGTCAGTAGAAACATTTGATGCTACTAGACAGGGAACAAAATCCTATTTTTTTTTAATTAAAAAAAAAAAACATAATTTCAAATAAAAAAAAATAATAATAATAATAAAAAGACTACTTAGGAAATATATTAAACAACTGCTATAAATATAATAAGAATGTACCCCATTTACAGGTTGTTTACAAATTGCTATAAATATTTTTAAATATTTTAAATATTTTTTAAGTGTTTGTAAATAATATTAGAAATAGATATAATAGTGTAACAGACATATAAGGTCTTACACTCCACTGTCTTATAACAGGCATATAGTTAGTGCTTTGAAAGAGTTATGTAAGTATTATTATCAGTTGTGAAAGAAAAATCAGCTAGAAATCATAAGTACTCTGAAACTGAAATATATTAAGTTGCCCTGCTCTAAGACTTGAATTTAGACAAAGTATCCCCAGCAGGTCAAAAGAGGCAATCTTTCTGCTCTGTTTGGCATTGAAGAGGCTGCACCTGGAGCACTGTGTCCAGTTCTGGGCATCCTGGTACAAGAGAGACACAGACATAATGGAAAAAGTCTAATGTAGGGCCACCAAGATGATCAAGGAACTGGAGCACTTCTCCTGTGAGATGGGACTGCTCAGCCTGAAGAAGAGAAGGCTTGGGAGGAATCTCATCAGTATATAACCTGAAAGAGGGGGTGCAAAGAGGATAGAGGCAGGCTCTTTTCAGTGCTAGTGCTCAGTGCCAGGACAAGAGGCAACAGACACAAACTGGAACACAGGAGGTTCCATCTGAATATCAGGAAGCACTTCTTTACTGTGCAGGTGACAGAACACTCAAACAGGTTGCCCAGAGATGTTGTGGTGTCTCCCTCCCTGGAGATTTTCAAAAGCTGCCTGGACATGGTCCTGGGCAACCATTTCTAGGTGTCCCTGGTTAAGCAAAGGAGGGTTCGGTCAGGACTTCCAGAGTCCCTCCCAACTTTAACTATTCTGTTATTCTGTGATTCTGTAAATTAAGCTAGTTGTGTAACAGCCTGATAAAATATATTAAAATTCAGCATTTACTCACAGTTTTAAGTACACATAAATTTACTTAAGATTCATTTTCACAGTCATTTAAGTTTACATACCAGTGTCAAGATATATGCTGCTGTATGTTAGTAAAGCTTCAGATACCAATAGATAGAAATAACTGCCTTTGGGAAGGTAGCCTTTGCTCTACTGCAGGACAATTCATAGTTCCAAAACTAAGAAAATGCCATTGAATAAATCTGAAAATATTCTGGACCAAACACGTTTAAGCAAAGAGAAACACATGGTATATATGCTTCTCACAATGAAACTTCAGAGAACATTTATCTGTTACTGATCTTAGCTACAAAGCATAAACATTCAGCTCAGACACAGCATATGGTCCTCTGTTCCTTTGTCAACCACTACAATAATAATCATCTATATAAGCACTATTATTTCTGATGAAAGGAAATACTTCAGATAAAACAGTGAAGCAAGGGGAGAGGGTGGGGAAGACACTTACCCATAGACCGTAACAAATTAAACTTATAAGATAATTTCCAGATGGCTATGCTTTCCTCCAGGTTGCCTTGTCTGTCACTATGTTACAGCTTACAAAAAAAAAAAACAGTACTCAGATCAGTTCTGATAACAGTTGATGGGACAAGCTGCCCAGGGAGGTTGTTGAGTCTCCATCTCTGGAGACATTCAAGGCTTGTCTGGAGGCCTACCTGAGCAACCTGCTCTAGGTAACCTGCTTTGGTAGAGGGGCTGGCCACGATGATCTCTTGAGGTCCCTTTCAACCCCTAAAATTCTGTGATTCTGTGATAGTATTGACATCCCAGAGTTCTCTCTTAGATGAGAGAGTCGAAATCATTACCAACAGCACTGTATGCTTATAAGCAAAGCTTAAGATGTAGGAGAAAACAAGAATGAGTTCAATACTGCTTTAAAAATTGCAGGAACATACAGATTGCAACATCTTCAGAATATTGTAATATACTATAAAATCGGACAATTACATGAAGTCCAACAAAGGAAAATGCTGGGTGCTGCCCCTGGGACTGAGCAATGCTGGACACCAGCAGATGATAGGAGATAAGTGGCTGGGGAGCAGTTCAGCAGAAAGGAACATGGTTGACAGCAGGCACCACGTGAGCCAGCAGTGTGCCCTGGCAGCCAAGGGGGCAAACAGCATTTTGAGGTGTATTAATCACAGCATAGCTAGACAGTCAGAAGAGGTGATTCTCCTGTTATACTTAGCATTGGTGTGGCCTCACCTTGAATATTGTGAGCAGCTCTAGTCTCCACAATATACTAAGGATGAAAGCATCCAGAGGAGGGCAACAGGGCTGGTAACAGGGCCAGAAATCATGTCCTGTGAGGAGAGGCTGAGGACACTTGGGTTGTCCAGTTTGAAGAAGAGGAGGCTCAGCAACAGCCTCATTGCTCACAGCATCTTCCTAAGGAGGAGAAGCAGAGAGAGAGGTGCTGGTTTCTGGTCATGGGGATGTGTGGGCATGTCACAAAGTTGTGACAGGGGCGGTTCAGACTTGCTATTGTGATTTATTTTTTTTACCATGAGGGTGGTCAAACACTGGAATAGGCTTCCTAGAGAGGTGGTTGATGCCCCATACTTATTAGAGTTCGAGAGGCATTTGAGCAATGTCCTCACCAATATGCTTTAACTTTTGGTTAGCCCTGAATTGGTCAGGCATTTGGACTTGATGATCTGTGTAGGTTTCTTCCAGGTGAACTATTCTATCACTTGAAATATTATTTCAATACCAGATATTGTATGATAAACTGGATTTATTCTGCATATTGTTTAATGGCCTGACTATTAAGAAGGAAATCCCTGTTCCTTGTCAAGAAGTCTAAGGTAATATCACAGTGTGAAAAAAAATAGTCTTCAATTTATTTTTCTCCACTCTAAGCACTGAACATCTTTCATTCATATTCAGTAAGGAAGTACTCCACAGGCATCCAAACCTCATACCCAGATTCCAGTTTGAGATTTGATTATCCACCTTAATCCCATTAGGCACTGATCTTTTAAACAGCAGGAAAATTGCTGACAAAACGCCACCAAGAACATTAAAATTCCACTCACAGGGGGAATTTAATATTACAATTAGTTGCAGTAGCAACATAAGCATCGTAATTGTTTACATTTATTTAGCTACTGAGTGAGAATTAAAAAATGTTGAAGGAAATATCAAGACCAATTGTTCTATAAATTTAAAAAAAAAAAAAAGGAAGAGGAAAACAAAACAATTTCAATTTCTAACCAACAGGACCAGGTTCCATTTCCTTCTAACAGGTTTCACTGAAATTTTAGCCTACTTATTAGGAAATGGAACATTTACTTTTCTGTATAAACTAAATACATGCATTTTTTCCAGAGACAGATTTAAGAGTAGAATGGCATAAGGAAATCTGAAGTTTTCCATCATTTGGGGAATCGTCCTGAAGGCAAATGCCTAAGTCCCACCCAGAAAACCAACTGTACTGCAGGGGATATCATCTCTGCTTCCTTTTACTGAATCCGTTTATCCCAGGACAGTCTCATCCAACCCTACCTCTTTCCTGACGGATGTTTGCCTAATCCATTTGAAATCTCTAATGATAGGAATTCCTCAGCCTTCTGAAGCATGCAGTTTTGTTGCTTCTCCCTCATTACTACTCGAGGTAGCAGTAGTACCTTGTCTTCCTAATGTCTTAGCTAGATGGTTTTTTTTGCAGTTTAGGCCATGACCTCTTTTTTCTCCTCATCATGGTTACAAACAGTACATTTTTCCCTTCTCTGTGTATATATGAAAGTCATCACAATCAAATTTCATTAAAATAAGTAATTACAGTTCAATCAAACTTTTCTTAATGATCAAACTTCCTAAATCACTCTAATTCTTATAGATCTGTTTCAAACTGTAGTAGAATGGTCCACAATTCTTTTGAAGTGTGATGTCCATAGCTGGATGTCACACTGCTATTAAGGCTTTATCAGTGCTACACACAGCAGAAGGATTTTCTCATGTTTTATCATCTATTCTCCTATTTATACATCCACATATAGCATTTTTCTTTTCTCAGAATAACAAAATATTGTTGATTCATACTTGCGATTTACAATAACCTCTGGGACTTTTTGAAATAATTTATACCTAGTTTTTCCCACACTCTGTACATGCAATTAAATATTTCTGATCACTTGGAGATTTTAGTCCCTACTGAATATTATTCTAATCCTATGAATTTAGGATGATTTTGAGTTTTAATTCAATTCAGCATCCTTGTAGTTTTCCTGTCTCAGAGAGAGACAGGAAACATCAAATGGGGTCACCATCCTCTCCATTTCATCATCCAGGTCATACATTAAAGTGAATGCTAACTTACCCTATAGAACTTTTCTACCCCCCAAAATGTTTTGATTTCAACTTACAACCAGTGCCACTGTCTCTTTTCATTTTGACTGTGATCAGCTTATAGTGATGCAGAATGAACCATAAGCCTCACTTAAATCAGAATATAAACTCTCTGTTTTTTATCTATGATGTCTTTTAGTATGCTGTAATAGGGCATCTCACCAATTTGGTCTTGAACAACCAGTGACGGTCATTATTCCTTTCTGTGTTTTGTTCCAAATGCATGCAACACTTCATTGATTTTTCATTCCAATATTATTATATGAATAGATATTAGCATTAGCAGGTCTATAATTCTTCAACAGCTTATTTTCCTTTTAAAAATGCAGGCAACATATTTGCACTTTGATTTTTCAAATTTTTGATAACACTCAAATCATTGGTCAGCTTTTGAAGGCTTTCAGATTCAGCTGATCTGAAATATAGAACTTTTCTGAATGTTTTAACTTGTTCATTCACGTCCAAAATTTTGATTGACTTCAATAAATATGAAGTGTGACAGATGCTTGATTTTAAGTGATGATCAGAGACAGAAAACCATCAGACACACTAGAGTTTACAGTTTTATGCAGCAATAGCTTTTCCTTCCTGTTAAATAAAGCTAGGGAAATAACTTTTCATTTTAGCTCTAATAATCTTACAGATATTTTAGAGCATATATGAAGAGGAGTCATTGAGAAGATGTAGAGCTGACTCTTCTATGAGGTGCAGAGTGGAAAGAGAAGCGACAACAGGTATAAAATCTAACAAGGAAAATTCCAGCTGGACAAACAGACAATTCTTCCCCATGAGGGTTGTTAAATACTGAAATGGGTTGCCCACAGAGTCTGTGAAATCTCTATTCTTGTAGGTTTTGAAACCTTGGCTGGAAAAGTCCTCAGGTGACCTGCTTTAAGTTTGAAATCATCCACGATCTACGCATTTTAGATACGAATATGGGGCTCTAAGAGGAAACTTCAGCCAATCAGTAACAAGTGAAATAACTTGCAGAAAATCCAAATGTTTTTAAAGGAGACACATAATATTAATACACTGGAAAACAAAATAAAAATGGATAGACTGAAAGCCTTCTAACATGCTGAACATAGCATCCTTGACATTTTTTAGGCTATGTTCCAGTTCAGTGGTAAAATAAATTGTCAGGCAACTGAACAAATGCACAGAATTCAAACGCTTCAGCAGTACAAGAATTTACCAACATATACATATTTCAAGGTGTTTTATTCAAAACACACAATATGCCTTCTGACATTACACCTTATTAATTCAGACATACAGCTTACAGCTTTACCTTCTATCCTTGCAAGCCATTCCTAAACACTTTTCTATGAAATGTCTTCCTTCCACAAAAGTGAGGCAAAACATCTTTAATATATTATGTTGTTATTTTCAAAGAATTCTACTATAAGTCACTCTGAATTTGAAATAATAATAATAACAATCAGAAATATCATAGAAATCTCAAAAGTACAAATTCTTTTCTCCAGAGAGAGAGAAAGAGACACACACACAGAGGTATTTTGAATTACTTCTTTGCTTTTATATGGCCATTGAATTTTTTTCCTTCCTTATCTTTCCTTGCAAAGACTAGCTACTTTTGTAATAAACATCCATGCAAACAAGTGGAAAATGAATAGCTGAAAGGAAATTCACAAAAGCTTGCATAAGTGTGTGCAAGAATGGACATGAGAATACACATTCACAGTGATGAGTGTTAGTATGCTATCTTTTGGAGGAGGAGTAATGTTAGCAGTTAAATATTCAATAAATTATATATATATATATATATATATATACTTTACATTTTTCATGTTTTCCTGTGAGAAGCAGCAGCACTGTGGTCCCTGTGTATAAACTTTTTAGAAGAAAGTCTTAATTTCATCCTTTTTTTTTCTCGTCAGCCTTTCTGAAACAGCATATTGGTTCTACATCCCCACTACTGCACTCTAAAGAATCTAATTCCATATTGCAAAATATTTTTTTTTCTTTTTTTCCTGCATGGACCTGTGGTCTGAAGGGAGTGCCTATTTATTTTTATACTAGGCTTTCACTATTGTAAGGGAGACAAAAGACAGACTAAATTTAATACAGGTATAAAAGAGCCTTCAAGAGATTGCACGTACTATTTTGCTGTCTATTCTGAATTATATTTTAGCAGACTAGAATAAAATAAAGTACAGCATGCCTTCTTCTTTCTAATATTTCAGAGGATGTATACAGATGAGCTAATCAGGTTTATATCCCTTTTCTTAAAATTCCTTTCCAATCACACCAGGTACCTTAATATAGGAAAGGTCTGCAACAGTCTGCCATCGGTGACCATTGCTGACCAGAAATGAAGAGCATGAGATATGCAGACATTTGCTGCCCTCTTTTGGAACACATAAGCAAAGATTCTGTAGATAATTTAATGTGGTTTTGTTTTCAGATGATGTTGCCCTTTGCCATGTTGCTTACAGTCAATGGATTTTTAGTTAGCTACTTGGCTTACTGAATTCAAAATTCATTGTTGTGTTAGGCACTTAAACTTTCACTAAAATAAAATAAAATAAAATAAAATAAAATAAAATAAAATAAAATAAAATAAAATAAAATAAAATAAAATAAAATAAAATAAAATAAAATAAAATAAAATAAAATAAAATAAAATAAAATAATAAAATAAATTAAATACTGAGATGGGTTTTTCTAGTGGTAGGAACATTTCCTTTTCATAACTAATTTAATAATCTTTTTAGTGAGTAAAACATTTTTTCTGTTAATTTTAATAAAAGGGTTTTCATGCAAATGTGTTAAGTTTGAGTGAAATGTCCTTGAAAAAATAATAGAGTTGATCTTTGTTCTGTAATAGAAAAAACGGATTCATAAAGAGTGACAGTATCCCTTTATCAGCAATACCTCTTTATTCATTATTTCTTCTTTATTTATTCTGACTTCAATTTTACCTGACAGTCATATCATGAATATTAGAACTAATAAACTAAGAATCAAATGAGATACAACATAAAAATTTAATCCGTAGTACTACAGAAGTATTTATAGCTTGTCAAATTTGTCATCGCAAACACAACACAGAAAACATCAGCAAACTATCAGAGACTCTAGCTGGGGCACTAGGACAATAGAAGCAGGATATAATACCCATCAAGGTCATCAGAACCCTACACGAAGAAGAAGAAAAAAAAAGTCTGTTTGAAAAGAAAGCAAGAAGGAATGTTCTGAAGCAGTTACATTTATAAATTAAGGAGATTCTGCTAAGCAGAGCAGGTTGTTAAAGATAACATTATTTTATGCACAAAGTCCATTTACACCACAAACAATCACTGTACATATAGGTTAATCTGTACCAATGTCTGGGTTTTTTTCATAATCATGATTATAAAAGAAAAATACCATTTTCACTATCATTTAAATTTTTGCACAGGAAAACATTAAGGAAATAAAATGGTCCATTTTATTCCAAATAACTCTTTTCCTATACCATTTTTATATATGAGAATTATTTCAAAGTTATGCTTTAATGCTACGTTATGCAAAGTTATGCTTAAGGACATGCTATGTATTAAAAATAGAGCAGAATAATTCCAATGACAGGTCTCAACCCTGAAAACCAGATCCTGAGTTTGGTATTTAGGAAGCATCTACTTGAATTTTATGAAGTGCCTAGTTTGTTTCTAGAAACAGCTCTATCAAGCTCCAAACTTCAATCCTAATAGGAATTCTAAAATTTCTATAGCTGTATGTAATCTGTCTCATTTGGAGTTAGAGAGTAATGTTATTGGGCTGTAAGAGTCTAGAATGAAATATATCGCTTGGTTTGATTTCTGTCACTGGCCACTGTGATTGAATAGTTGGTTATGTTTTATCAGCATTACTCATAGGAAGAAACATATTTCAAGTGACTATGTATCTTTTAAAAGATAACTATATGGTGACAGATTTGACACATTCAATGCAATGACTCCACAGCCCCAGTCTAGTGAAGTAAATGCATATGTATTTCCTTTTCAAAAATAGGCTTACTTTTTAGAGAGGGAGCTACTAAGGTACACAGGACATAAAGCTTGCTTGGTTTATACACAACGTTGAAGTACTCTTTCTCTGTTACTTACCTGTTTAGTAAGCTTTCAACCTTAAGAACTTTTGCTCATAAATACAAAATTACAGTGATATATTACATGTTTTTGCAGTATAAATATATCTCTCATTGCTCAGAAGAACCCAGATCAACCCTTACAATTATTATGTCATTTTCCTTGTTGATTCTGGACTTAGTGGGATTTACAATGTATTTTGCTGTCCACCTCAAAAGTTTTGAACAGATTCATCTTTTCCACTTGTTTTTTTCCACAATCTTTTTTGTTGTTCTCAGCTAAAAGGCTTCATTAAACTTCAACGTGAATCTTCAAGCTGAGATTTGAACAACAGTCTTCAATTAGAGAATATCCCTAAAATAGCATTTTGGGAAACCTTGGAAATAGTTAATCACTATTAACTTTGCTTATTTACTATTATTATTGTGTGCAAAAACACAGGAGCAGACACAATACTGACCAAAATATCTAAGGCCATCAGCAGCACAGGGTTTTAACAAATCAGTGGATTATTGCTCTGCTTGCACATTGCTTCCAGACCTGCCCTAGAAACCCTTAAAGAAACTCTCCATAAATGCACATAGAAAAATCCAGTGTATCAGATACGCTACACAACATGCCATCCAATATTTCACTGCTACACAACATGCCATCCAATATTTCCCTGCGAAATCTCTTCATGCACTTTTTGTTGAGATTTACTTTTTGTTTTTGTTTGTTTCTTTGTTTGTTTTTATGATTGTTTTTGGAAGAAAAAATAGGGGGGGGAGAAAAGTATGTGTTTCAGACATCATTTTTTTTAGAATTTTTTTTTGGCTTGTTTAATCTGGTAACACAACTCATGTCCATTAATCACGGGAGAACTCGAAGAACACTGGATTATTACCTGTCATTGTCCTTAGACACTAGAGAATTGTTTTTAGTCTAAGCATACTGACAAGAACATTGAATTTCATCTAATGTAAACATGCCTGACTGTCTGATTCTGATCTAATCCAGGAAATCAACAGAAAATTTTGCTACAGTAAGAGAAACCTAACATGGTTTAAGTGGAACCTGCAATGATTTATCTGTTAGCAAGCAGCATTAGAATTCCACTGAAGCAGATTTATCACGTGTTTTTTTTTTAATTCCACTTCATCTATAGTACAAGAATTTGAAAACTTTCTCAACCATAACTGGAGTGTAATTTTGCCTATGGTGCTACCTAACATGCAATGAGTCACTGTCATCTATAAACTATGGTGGCTTTAGAAGTGGTATATGGGAAAGAGAGTTTAGGAGCCATAGCACTGATGATCTTGGACAATAGATCATTACAATGTCCTTCAACGCCATCAATGGAAGGGCTCATCTGCTGTCTCTACAATTCCACATGTAGCTATTCAGCTATATTGATTGTGATAAAGAATTTGTATAGGTGACATCAGAGTTTCTATAAAGGATCTTAATAGCTTGTTACAGTGGCTATTACTGACCATATTTGAACAGGTCTTTCCAGCTATGCCTCTAAAATATGCAATAATTTTACATACTTGCATCTTAAAAAGAAATAAAAAAAAAAAAAACTATGAATGTCATAACAGCCTTTACAGCTATACAGCCAAAGCAGACTTACTATTAACCTGTACTATTAACCTGACATGATTAAATTCTGTGTCTTTTCATTCAAATATTCCAAATATTTGACCAAATTTTGACCAAATAGTCCATGAAACTTTTTCATCATGTAATAATTATCATACTACAAAATTATATATATTTTAGTTTATTGTTTTTAAACATTCTCTATTCCTATCAAGAGGTGTTTTTGTATTGGTGGTGGTGGGGGGGGTTTTGGTTTGTTTGTTTGTTTTTCCAAATTAGTTAGTTGATATCAAAATTTAATTTATATAAACCAGAAATTGCTTGCTGCCTGATTGTCATTCAACAGCAACTGCCATGGATTTCAGAATTCATGTACATGCAAAGATACAATATATATAAATATATTTTTATATATTATATATATTTATATATATTAAATACAAATATATATTTATATAATATATATTTATATAATATATATAAATTGTTGGTACCCTATTTCTTTATGTGTTCATATCTTGAGGGCTGTGCCTTTTGGTAGTCTCAGTAACCTAACAGAAGTAAAAAGGACATATATAGTTCACTTGCAGGGGACACATGACGAGTGCTGTTTCATCATATGTGCAGTATGAGCTGTATCTCTCTCCAGAGATCTTCAAGGGTTTAGGATAATAGGAAGGCAAAGGGAGACAGAGAGAGGTGAACCACAGCTGTCAGCTTTTTTATTCTCAGTTCTAGTTTTCTTAAGGGGTTTAAAACTGTCACAATGATCAAAAGCTTAGCACTTAAGACAGCCCCCAGGCAGCCAAAGGAGAACAACACTTTCATGTTTAGTGCCTCCTATCAGAATTCATAATATAGTGGTTGCTTATCACTTCCACCATTGCAGTATTTCTTTATTGGGTATAATGGATATTAGCAAATGTGTATGCTATCGGGTTTCATGCAAAACTTTCTTTTATATCTGCACTTTAAAACTATATGAAAAAATATGACAATGAACTGAGGAATACTATGTATATTACATAACCTCCAAATGTTTAGTTTTGATCAGTCGCATTCTGCAAAGAAAACTTCACAGCACTGTGTATTCCTCTAATCCAGGAGATAACTTTATCCACAACACCGGTTGTCATGCCAGTCCCTCCATATTGGTAACTTCCCTCCTGAGCTTCCTGCTTTTGCACCCAGCTGTATTTCGGTATTAATCTGCATCTAGATGTAAATCATGGTTCATGCTAAAGGTGCATCCAGACATCTTAAAGGCTAAAATCTCTGAGACACATGATGATGCTGTTTGTAAGAACCATTCCCAATTGTTGTCAATTTTGCAGTTTTATATTGAGTGCTGTTCACTCTGACAGGGTTTAAAATACAACATATTTAAATAGTGGCAAATAAGATACCTATATGTATGTGTTTTACGGAAAGAAAACATAGGGGAAAAAAAAAAAAAAAAGAGAGAGAGAGAGAGAGAGAGATGAATAAGAAGGAAATTATTGACCATCTCTGTTTTATTTATTTATTTGACTTGTATTTTATCCCATTGTCAGAAAACAAAACAATAAAATATTGCTCTAGGACAATATTCCTAGGAAGCAAAGGTTTTCATCCACCTCTGAGGTAAATGTCATAGAGGAAAAACAAGCTGAGAAAATGATTGCTGTCATGAATTTCACCTGTACAAATTTCTTAAGAAAACATAAAATCATAGAATATCCCAAGTTGGAAAGGACCCATAGGGATTACCAAGTCTAACTCCTGGCACCACACAGGTCTACCCAAAAATTCAGACCTAAGTCTGAAGTGCACAGTCCAAATGCTTCTTAAACTCCAACAGGCTTGGTGCAGTGACTACTTCCCTGAGGAGCTTGTTCCAGTGCATGACCACCCTCACAGTGAAGAACCTTTTCCTGATATCCATCCTGAACCTCCCCTGTTGCAGCTTGACACCATTCCCTCAGGTCTTATCACTGGTGACTAAAGAGATCAGTGCCTGCCCCTACACCCCCCCTCATGAGGAAGCTTTAGACTGTGATGTAAACATGATTTTGAGTAATTAAAATTCTTGAAATGATATATGACATTTTTTATGAATATTAAAATTGTTTGGAAAAACCTTCCTTGAAAAGCCTTGACAGGAGAATATTATAGGCAGCAAGTTTTTCACATGCTTGTAAGTCAAGGTGACTTTGAGTACATTGGCTATGCTGTTATTCTTTGGAAAGTTTCTTCATCAGTGGCCACATAATATGCATTCTGTGGAGCAGACAAAATAGTTTTATTCACCTCTCTGATGGCATTGCTTGTGGTCTACCCTTGGCCACTCCTGGGTCATTCCGAACAAATCAATTCATTGTGCTCTTCTGATCTATAAAACTGAGACAATAACGTTACCTCTTTTGGAAAGCTCTTCAGCATCTCCTGATGGTAAAGAGACTGCTATGTTGCAGCTTGTAGCCCCTCCAAATCCTGGATTAATTTTCTATTGATTCTCAGTAAAAGCAGCTGTTTGTGACTTTCAGAAAAAATAAATAGATAAAACAAAATAAAATAAATAAATAAACAAACAAATCTTTCTTTCACATTTCAAGCTGCTTAGGCTCTAACTGAGGATACGTCTACCTGTATGTCTATACAGCACCTAGCACTAAGATATTTTTATCCTGATGGCTGACAACAATGCCATGCAAGTTTAGAGATTATTTTTGCAGTCACACATTAGGGGAAAAAAAAAAAAAAAAAAAAAAGCTGTTCTTCAGACTTCTGATATTCAGAAGAATTGTTATGCAAACAGAGTAGACTTTCCCATTTCGGAGAGACTCCTAACTCCTGGTTGGAACCACAGATTGGATCATGATGGCTTTTTGTAAGAGTAACAATCCTATAATCACTGTTTGAAAACTGTTTGTTTGTAATAGTAGTTGTGGTACAATGTATATTTCTAAACCATTTGATTTTCTGGTTTGTATGCATTTGCTAGTTAAGCTGGTATCTTATGTCCTCAATGACTTATTTCTGTCAGGACTCGTTAGTTGTGGTGTAATATAACAAGTTGTGGCACAGTAAGGCAGTACAATCCTGTGAAACACAGTACATAGGAAAGTTCACGTAAGTGCTCCTTCTCCCTTCTGTAAAGATCATACCATCTGACACCTTGAGTTATTCCAATCTGAATGTGTAGATGACAGTGGAAGGCAAGAGATCTCTAAAGTTTTTGTAGGAAAGATTTGAAAAGGGATGTAAATTCCTCAAACTCATCATAAACATCTGGGAAAATTAAGACTTAATATATTGAAAAGTGAAAACTAGAACTTTGAGTTAGTTGGAGAAGTTGCATCAGAGAATTTTCTTAAAATTTGTGATCTTAAATTGACTTTATACAACCTTCAAACTAATAACATGAGAGATAAGCTCTGAATCTATCTTTTCTGAGATCTGTCATGTGAATAGCAAACAAATATTTATGTAATAAAATGTCTCTTTAGAAATTAAATTATATAGTTACCAGTTAACATAGATTTGAATTACCTGTATGAGAAAAATGAATTACATACCTTGAATCAATCATATCCTTTGAGTCAATGCTCCTATATATCAAACTTCTAGTAATTTTAACAATGTATCAAGATATTTATATATCTTACCCTGATCCAAAATAAACCTATGCCTTGACAAATCTGGGTTCATTTTTCTGCCCTGCTCTACGTTCAAGATCTATTGGTTCTTTGTGCTTTCTCCATTGGTGTAATGAAAGTAAAAGCTTTTGCTGTTGTAGTCAGGATAAAGAGTCTATAAAGGGCCATAATTTCTCCCTCATCTGACCTGGTGCAGCCCCAATGACTCTAAACCATGTGTCCCCAGAGTCATGTGTCAAGGCAAGTTCTACATTGTAGTACTGCTCAGCAGAATCTCTTTACCAGACTGCATGGGTGAGGCAGTTACATAAAACCATGGTGTGGTCTACTTAAGAACCAAAGGCAGGGAGATGCCCTTATTTAGGCCTAGCATTTGCAAGCCAGCTGGCATGGATCTCTTAAGCATTTACTTAATCTCTTGCCATTGAAAATACCACAAAATTTTTCTTTCTCTACTTTTTTCCAAGTCCTAAAAGACTGATCCATGGAAACTCAGTATCTCTAATGCAATTGTTTTCTTTCCCACCTCTTTTAATTAATTTTGATATTGATATTGAGTTTGATATTTACATTCAGTAGGAAGAAAAAGAGAAATAAAAAATATGTTTAATTCTTTCCTTACATAGTTTTGCCACAGGGGTCAGCTGTTTATTCTTCAAACATTCAACAAGGCATTTCTAATTTTCAAAAATATGTTTGCATCTCATTATTGACTGCAATCATATATTATATGCAGTTATTTTAAAAGCACTCTTTCATTATGTTTTGTTATTTTATATTGTCATACAAGATCAAGATATCACTGTGCATGAGACTGTAGAAATTTACCACAAAAAATGACATACATACATGCACAAATATAAAATATATAAATAAAATGTTTGTTTTTAAAATTATTCAAAATCCTTCACTACAAACACTTTCTGTAATCCTCGAGGAAAGATGTCTTCCTTTCAATCTTTACTGCCTGAAAGCTTCCTGAACATGTGAAGTGAGTAAAGAAGTGTTCAGCTTAGCATTCTAGACAAGAGCAAGGCTATATACACTTTTTGCATATAAGTTGAAAGCAAGGTGAGGTGCATTAGAGTATAAATTCTAATGGAATTGTGAAGTTTAAAGCTATTACATCTGGAAAATACCCTGGGTATCTATGGAAGCCTTTATTAATATTCATTAATATTACAGTAGTCTGTGGTCTAAAAGTCCCATCTGATAATTCAGAGCCTTGTCGTGCAAGGCACTGTACGTGCAGTGCTATAAAAGCTTCCAGTGGAGACATTTGAGAGGCTACTGGCAACTCTATAGACTACAATAAAAGACAAAATGGGAGAACTGGGATAGGTGCTCAAAAGAAAGAACATTGTGTCATGTGGCCCAACTGTAAAATAGAAAAATTGCATGCAATTATTTCCCAAGCTGAGTGTGATGATGTGAAAGGGAAGAACTAATGATGATGCACTCTGCTTGTTAGAGGTTTTTCCTTCCAGGAGCTCAAGGTTACAAGAAGTGCTCTTCACTTGGATTTTTTTTCCCTTCTACTAGGAATTTGATGGTCACAAATAAATTCTGTACACAGGGAGTTAATAACACTCCAAAGATTTTGTGAAATAATTTTAGTTACTAATGCCAGACATAGAGTCTTGGTAATATTTTTTTTTCCTGACTTCAAGCATCCTGTATTGATTGATTAATTATTCTACCAATGAACTAACAAATATTGACCTTATAGAGTTGAGCAGCATTTAGCCAAAAGTCAGTAATATACATCGATCACTTAATGGAACATCAAAGCTCAGCATCTCTGACAGTTTTATGTCATTCAGCAAAAATCTGTCTATGCTTTGATGATACCTTGACCTTTCTCATTAAGTATCCTTGGCAGAAAAGTAAAAGCAATAATAAAATTAAAACTGTGGATAATTCTTTGTTATCTGGAGTGAAATAGTCACTACCACAGGATGCTCCCTGCAGATTTACCTACCTGCAAGTGTATTATTTCTTTTTCCATACTAAAAATACCATTTTCTACATATATGATTGGGCAGCATGATAGACTTACCACACTGTAGCCTTAGGAAAACAATAAGGAGAAAATACTGGTATCTGTACTAAGAAAAAAAAATAAAAAATAAAAAAAAAATAAAAATCCCAACTTCATAATAGGATTGTGAAACCCATAGCCCTCTTAACAGCTGAGGATCTGTCTATGCAGCTGTCACAGAAGCAGTTCAATTCAGCTTTGTCTCTGCAAAAGAGCTATTACTAACAGCCCTGATCGAGTACACAGAATAGAGTTATTACTAATGTCTCTGATCAAGTACAGAGAACACCCTTGCTAAGTTTGTTTACCCTGCTTCTAGGGTATGTTTTCCATCTCTAAACCTAACTAATGTATGTTTTCACAACACAGCAAACTTTGGAATCGCTTATAACTGCAGCATAGACACACATACAGGGGACTGGTGAAGTGCAATAGCAACTAAATGGGTAAGATTTCTCATATAGCTTCCCATTGCAGAGCAGCAAAGTCTCCAAAGTCTTCATTCTACATTAGTGCCTAGCACCTCAATCCAGTTCATCTCATTTCTTCAGGGTAACCAACTGCCAGTTTTTAAGGTGCTAGAGGATCAATAGCTATCCCAGTATTACTATAGTTAGGAATAATCCCAAATTCTTGTGCTTAAGTGCAATCTCCATCCATGTCCCAACTTCATATCCACACAAAGGAAATCTGTTTTGCAACCAGCAGCAGATAACAGAAGGAATGATATATTGACAAAGAACACATCAGAGGTACACTAAGAAGATAACGGCTATCATCTTCATTATTCTTTAAACCTAGCAAATGGAGTATTTCCTCTCCCTGCAAGTCTAGAAAATCCCCATCTTCCACTTTTCCAAAATAATTCACTTTCATCTCCTTGTATTTATCAGTTAAGTACCTAGAACAAGATGATGTGGAAAGCACCTGGGAACTGAGAACTTAGTTACCTAAGTTACTTGCAAGAATCAGGTGAGAGGTGCTTTCCAAGCTTTGAAACCTATTGCTTCACCAGACTAGTTTGTAGGCAAAACTGGTCTGGCCATCTTTTTCAGAGATGTCTTTTTTATCTCTATCTGATAAATATCAAAATGATGGCTCTTGGTTCTCAGCTGCAGAAAAAATACATGGGTAGGGTCCATATGAGTTACAAGAACTATCCAAGTAACCAAGAAATCCAAAGGAGACAAAGTGAAAGCTTTCACTCCCAAAGCTTGGAAAGGCAGTATAATCACAACAGCAGTGTCTTAGCCCAAATTCAGCCCCAAATTCATGCTACTAGAAGTTCAGACTGCTACCACAGAGATGTCTTATATATAATAATTTCATATTTGTAGACATGGTCATTCATAATTTTAATTCTTAACTGTTTCAGTGGGATTTTATGTGAAAACTCTTGTTCTTGGTGAATTTTTTCCTTTTTACTAATATTAATTTGCATCCAGGTTGTTTTTTGGCCTTGAATGACTGCTTTTCACTGATCATCTTCATTCCTCTTTACTAGCTGCATTGATGATGATTTCTTGATGAATTCTCGTTGAAAAAATACTTGGCAAGACTACATTTTTAACTAGTTGCCAACTAAACTAAGTGCATGAGATAAAAAGAGAAAGTGGTGCAATTCATTGTGAATCCAGATTATGCTTTTTATTTAATAGGACCCTTAGCATTTGCTTTCTACACCTGCTAAGGATGTAGCCTGATTTAGGTCACCTAAGAAACCAGATTTTTGAAAGTGCTCAACAGACGGTATGCTCAGTTCTTTTAAAAAAATCAGTTTTTTATATTACTGGGAACTGAGCTTTTTGACATTCATTGTCTAAACGCAGCCACACATGTTTAGAAAATCTAAGTTTCCTGAGTGGAAACCTAACATTGGACCTAATATAATTACTATATAGCCATTAAAATTTGCAATTAAATTAACAGTTAATAAAAATCTGAAGTGCTTTAGAAACCTAAATCTGCACTAACCAAATACAGAACAATTTCATTGGTTCCTACATTCCGGCTTAGGGGATAATTGCCTCTTGCAAAACCTTTTTTAATGGAAGAAAACCACAGAGAAATTAGGTTCATCATAACTGAACCATCTCTCAGCCTTAAAGCAGGATCAACTCTACCTTGGTTCATAATGCATAAATTCTAAGGGTTAAACACACATTAGAAGACAAAATGTTTAAAATGACTTAGTTCATTGTCCAAGCCTTCTAAATGTTAAAGAAATGTGATAATGCAATATGAAAAATAAGTGCTGCTCTTATGAAAATTCAGACATATTCTGTGTTCTACTTGCTCAGACTAAAAATTTTGCTTTTGATATTCAAATGCACAGTTTGTGGAGATATATAATTCCCCATTTATTTGCTTCTGTTACATTTAAGTAAGTTACCTTATTTAAGACCTTCATCTAAATGATGGCATGGAGCAGAACTCTGAAAAACATATAACCTGACTTCATAAGTTGTCTATAATCTAGAATAATAACCAAGCCATTTCACCACACACAGTATAGATGAAATTGTATGCTATTATCAGTATCTGGAATAAAGGACACTATTTGGCTACTACTCTATAACAGATATTCATGTCTGCACATTCACTCACATACATACACACACACATACACATCCAGCTAAAGAAGAGATACATTATTCAAAAGCACTTCCAAATGATGGAATTACTTTTTACCATTTATAAAATATGCTTTGTGCACAGAACCATATTGACTAGGGAACCTAGTCTAAAATCACTTGTGGGTTGTTTTTTTCTTTTTCTTGAGTATTAATTTACTTTTAAATACTCTAGGTGTACCCTCTTTGAAATGGTACATTCTGTTTCTATTTTACTGTATTCAGCAATCAGTGTCGATTACTCTTGGTAACCATAGTAACAAGGCAGCTAACTGTTCTTAAATCTTTATTTGTCCACTACTTTTACAAAATACTGTACAGTTAAGAATGCTTTTTCACTAAAGACACAAGAAAAAGCTGGAAGGAAGGAAAGCATAACCTTTTTTAACTGATAATGTGATGGGAATATGTTCTGTAAAACAAACATTCTCATACATTTAAATAGTCTTTAGGATCACACAGTAACAGCAATTTCACTGTTTTCAGGATCTTCAAAGCTTCAGCACTCTAGTATTGTTCATTTCTTGTCTGTATTTTATTTAAATCTTCCCACTGGACTTTCAGGATCTTTTCTGATATTATCTTGCTTTCTGTAATAGCCTGTTTCTGGACTATCTCCGGTACCTGAATATAGTGGCTATAGAGCCTGGCATGAGCACAGTTCTACTCTAATTCCTTTCTACATCCTCAGAGGCTAGTATATGTATATGACAGTATATGACAGTGCAGAATAATTTCAGCTGTATGTATGATTCTCGTGATCTCCAGTCCAGACATACAGAAGAGTGTCACTACAGTAAGAAATCTAGGACTTAGGGTGGACAGGGTAAATCAACCTGCAAATAAACTACAAAATGATGTCCAATTAACTCTTAAGATTGCAAAAGTTTTTTTGTTTTGCTAGAATCGTATAAATCTGTAATGAGTTATCAATAAAAAAACTTCAGGGAAGGAGAAAACGTTAATGACCAATTACATGTATCTTTTGTATTTGGAGACAATAGGAATTTTCAAATAAAAGGCAACTAAAATATAAAAATATTAGATATCCAAAGGATTTTTAACTTAATTTTTGGGTGAGCTCCTTAGGAATTTTACTATTTCTGATAATACAATAAATCAAGCAAGCTTTGTTGTGATGTGTATGAAATATTTCCTTCCCATCATATTTCATAAAAATACTTACGTGCTCATATAGAATGTTTACACACAAGAAAGAGAACACAGTCCAGTATTTTATGAGCATTTTATGATCATTTGTACTTTACTCTTCTTTCTCCTAGACAAGTACTTTTTACCACTGAAACACAAGGTTTTCTCTAACAAATGTTTGGTTTCTTTTCATACAATAAGAAATATTTCCACCTTCCCCCCTTTTTTTTTTTGAGCAAAACTGTTACTTTATGCACTTGAACCTACAAAATATCAGTTTGCAAGATAAAGGACTGGCAAAAACTAGACTGTATTGAAATTAGGCTTTCAGAATGTAAACTTTTATAAGCTTAAACAGACATTGCTATCCTATGTCTCTAGTAAATCTCACAGAGTAATTTGGATTTGATCAGTAGAAAAAGCTCTTGAAGTTGCAGTTTCTCCATGATATTTTCAAGACTAGTATGAACAAACATTTTTTACTTTTCCTAATTTAGATAAAATCTCTTTTCCTTTAAAGATGGACGTCTCCTGTGTTGGGAAATGTGACCTCTTTCACAGGAGTTTGCTTGGCTCCACCAGCTGAAACATAACTGTCTGACAGCCTTATGTATAACCATATTTTACACATATAACATAGGTAAATGGGAAACTGCACAAAAATGGGGCATACTGTGGGCATAGACTTTAAGATTTGGTCCAAATGATTTTTTTTACCCTTTTTCATATTTGTCTGTATCTTTTTCTATGATTACTAAAAGTAATCTCTAAGACACTGAATGATTCCTTTCTTAGTATAACAAATCTATTTTATACACATACTAACAAATCTGAGCATGAAACAATATGTCACAAATGGAACAACTGCTGTAATTCTGATTCTGGTGAATCTTTAAATACAATCCAACTCTTTAAATAAGCATCCAGTTCTTACAAAAACAGACTACTTCTCCACTCTTCCAAATCACAGTACAGTAATTCCTTTCCAAATCCAAGTATAATCATGCCTCTCAGAAGAGTTTTGTTTCATTTTTTTACAGTTAATTTACTATCACCAGATATGTTTTCTCTGTGACATTGTTAATTAAAGAAAAACATATTCTGGCAATACAATTTTTGCTTTAAAAGTTTTTGTTTGTTTGTTTTGCTTTTTTTTTTTTTTTTTTTTTGTTATTTCAAAGTGAAGTATCTATGAAGTTGTTGGGTCTATTTCTGAGATTACTGTCCTACATTTCATAAACTGAATGGAGTATCAGAGTTTTCCATCTATCAAAAGTGTTCCCTTATGTAATGTTTCAGGGAAAAAAATTAAAACTCCAGCTGGGCTATAGCTGAACTCTTCTATAACTGCAGCTGAGCTAAAGGCATGAAATATAATGGTAAAATGTACATTGGAACAAAGTAATAAGCTACTATAACACTGCCATTGTCATACCATTACAAGGATTTTATAATGTACAGCTACTGCTTTTCTCAATTGACATCATATAGGGTTCAGCTAATGGAAAGAGACGTGGAACATAATGCACCAACTAGATGTTGGACAGGAAACAGTAAATGGATCATGAATCCAGCCCCCCTAGCTAAAGCAGTCAAAACTCTGAATAGCAGGGAAACTAACATTTTTAGCCATTTTCCCTTCCAGACATAAGCCCCCAAAAAACAGTACTGGAGTGTTTTCATTTTCTGGCTGTCTACCCTATTGTGAAAGCCAGCCAGCCATGCTCAAAAGCATTTGCTTTTAAATGAATCATGGCAATACAATGAAGATGCAACATGCAGATTAAGTTCAAATCAATGACAGAAGCTAGGGCTCACATTAGTATGTTCCAAAGTGCAAAAATTGCTCACAGTCAGAGAAAGTTCATCCAATAATGTGCCATAGGGGGTGAGCAGAGAGCAACATGCTGAGTTCAGTGTGATAGCCTTGGTGCTACTGCTGTTCTCTTGAGCAACTTTTGGAATTTAGTAATTCTGTCAGCGCTGATAACATTCTCACCCATACAGGGCAATGACTACTTAAAGCTGTAAATCTCCTGCCACATCTTTTTAGCAGTTTGGCTAGGTTATGGACTGTAATAGTCAGGCTTCAGTTATCAACTACATGAATAGACCATGATTTACAGCACCACTGTTTTTAGACAGTGTGAAAAAAATCTCACTTAGAAAGAGATAATTGCATAGTTTTCCAAAGGATGGAAGCTTGAGAAGCTTAAAGAGAATTGCATGTATATACCTCGTTTTCATCAAGAATCTGCAGATTCCTGCAGGACTGGAATTTTTTTTTCCTCTCCAAGTTCATCTAATTGCACACATGAAATGCCAATTTATCTTAACCTCTCCCCACTAGCCAAGAATTTTATATTCATTTCAGACAAGCAACTGCTAGTGCACTATATTGTAATAAAGCAATCTTTCTTTGCTAAAAACATATACTGCTGCCTGAGAAAGGTGATGAGTACTCATCTGAACCAAGTATAACTAATACAATTGCAGAAGTACTCAAAAGCCAGTTCTGGGAATGATCCTCAGTCTAAGCTCTATAGTCAAAACTAAAGTTCTCAGTTGTTTATTTCCTTTTTTTTTTTTCACTAACTTTAATACTACTTTATTTTTTATTTTTTTAATGGGTGCTTACAACCAGTGTGAAAATAATCCCAATTTCTTCAAATTTAAAATTAGGCACTTTAATGTTAAAAACTCAATAAATTGCTTGATTTTTCAAAGGTGACAAGAATATAAAACATCTGAAAACTGAACCTGTGTCACTCCTGATTCTAACCAAAAACTTTTCAAAATGTGGAAGAGAGTATATGGAAGTAATGATCTAAATAGAAATAATAATGGCACCATTGGATCCTACTGATTCTCATATATGCTGCACTTTCCTGGAAGCTATAAACAGAAGCTTTAAACTGTCACTAGAGCTAATTGAGGGGGTATGGCTGTGGGGTAGAATACAATTCTTTTGTTAATAAAGCTCTCTTTGTATAATGTATAAATCTTTGTATAAATCTCTTTGTAGCTAAATAAATCAAAGATAAATAGCACAATCATTCTTTTAAATAAATATTTTATTTCCCAAGAAGTAAAGCAGACATTCCAAATAGAAAGAAAGCCCTTTCTTTCAGAAAACTACTGTTTTCCAGTATTTCTGAGTAATTTATTCTGATTCTAAGTATCTGCATTAGACCTTAGCCTCCCAAAGGTGTGTTATACACAGCTTACTGTATATATTCCATTGTGTATCTGTTTTTTTATACTTGTGTTAGTAAATTTTACCCCTGCTGAAAACTGAAAACTTTTACAAACTGAAAACAGTTTGTAAAAGCTTACACCTTTTCCTTAAGTTATATTCATAGCACATTTTGCAGTCTTTATTTTTCAATGCAGCCTGAAAAGAATAGATATACACAGTGTTTACAGGGGTTTTACATTTAATTATTTTTAAGAGTTTTTTCACTTTTATTGTTTTGTTCTGCTTTAAATGAGAACTCCCTTATAAAAATAAATTTCCACATTCTGTCCATTCCTTTATTTATTTTTACTAGGTTGAAATGTTGTGCCATTTTGTAGTAATCAATATAAAGAACAAAATCAAACTGCATTTCATAAAACACAGAGCTCTAACCATTCTTTTAAAATAAAACTATAACGTGACAAATGTGAAATAAAACACACTGGCTGAGCACTAGCTCTTGTAAAGGAGTCGCTTGATAGTGGTTATTCTGTTTCATAGATGAGCCACTGAGGGGCAGCAGTATCTGCTCTCAAATTATGCATCATTAAAAGCAGAAATTTTTACATTTTTATCTGCCATTACAATATCTTTGTATTTTATAATTTCATAAATATGAAAGTATATGATATACTTTGAATATTACTTGGAATACTTTTTCTTCATATTTATATTATAAGTAATAATGGGTGGCTTACATGCTTACATTGCTTGTGTCATATTGCTTGTAAATAAGGTTTGTGAGACAGGGAAGGCTTTAATCCAAAAACAAAACAAAATAAAACAAAATAAAACTAGAAATATTTATTAAATTTTGATAAACAGAAGGATGTGATTAAATGGCATATAATTATAATTCCTTTTCTTCATCAAGTTATACTTCTGATTACATCAACACAAATCATGTTTGGTTATGCTCATGCATAAAAATAAACTACCCAGATTGAAAAACAGGATCAATTTGCACAGTTCTCTGCTTACAGAAATATACTTTCTCTTCTTGTATTAACCAAAGTACCTAATATCTTGATCCTAATTAGCTGTTTGTTAGAAAACTGTAACTGCTTCATGAAGACTTTCTTTGTTTTCCTCAGAATTGAATACACTGTGTGCATACTCTCCTGGGATTTAATGATCTCTATGAAAAGTCAGGACATATGGCACTTTATTCTTTCTGTGAGTACTGGCCTAATTTCCCCTTATTAGGAATGCCTTATCAGATTGAGATGGAGTCTAACCTCAGCACTGAAAAACACCTGTAAGATAATTTGGAGTCATATTACTAATAAAACTGCAGACAAAGATTTCCTCCCTAGAAAATTAGCATTTCCATCCGTCTCTGAATAAAATGACAGGAGGTAACTCCTCTGCATATCAGATATGTCAGAAAGAAAAACCCTACTGCAGTAAATCTGAAGAAAACCCAGAAGTCACAATTGAGCTAATTGAATCAGGGATGATGTGATCATAAGAGATAAAAACACATTAAACAAATGAGGATATTTTACAATATGCTTTGTGGTTTAAATTCACCTTTTTCCAATACAAGGTGAACCATGTAGCCTGAATATGGATGTTATGTTAGTAGCAAAGTTTTAGATTTCAAAGTGCAATTTAGTTAAGAGGAAACTGCCTTTGAATAAAGTAATGGGGGAAAAAAATAAAAATAAATAGAAATAGAAATAAATTAAAAATAAAATCTGGTGTATCATTTGCTTTCCTTCTCTTCCCACTTTTTAATTTTTTGTTACCAAATCAACATAAAATAAAAAATAAATAAATAAATAAATAAACCTCCTTTTGGTAATCTGTGCTTCTGGGGGACTTAAGCCCCCATCCTATTTTCCCTTATTCTTGCACTAACTGATTTCAAATAACCCATATGCATTTTGTTAAGTTTCCATCAGAATGTACCTACATTTTACTAACCGTATGTTCCTTTGTTTTTCAGTACTGTCATAATATGATTATATTTGTCCTTTGGTTTTCTGGCCCACACTAGTCTTTCATAAAACCCATACTATGCATTTTAAGGTCCCTAGCCATCTGCTACCATAACAGAGTTTTCAGAATAAACTCAGGATATGTGCACAATTCAGGCACATAGAAGGTGGCATTTTCCCATGCTAGAGAGACATGAAAAATATAAGAAAAATAAAGATACCTTTCCAGTCCAGTGCTTCTTGATCTTTATAATTTTGATGGTTCCATTTCAGAGTGAGAAGAATCACTGGAAGATGGACCAAAGTGTCAGCAGGACATAACTGTAGGCAATATCTTGAAGTGTCTATAATATTCATACAGGCTGTCCTCACTTTCATTGTCTCAGCAGACTGGTATTTCCTCCTGGTTTCTAAGCCTGGACAAATTATAAGAGTGAGGACAAAATGGGAAATATTGGCCTTATAACTATGCTTCTCTGAAAGCATCACCCTAGAGAAACTTGCTTCTTTTTATAGAGGTTGATTTTTAGGTGCTCCTTCTCTTCTTGGAAAAGTTTGGCTATAGGGAGTGGGTTGTTTTATTGTTGTTGTTGTTTTTGTTGTTTTGCTTTTAATCAGATGTTTTTCATAATACACATACACTAATTAGTGAGCAATCACTGAGGAATTAAGATGTATAAAAAATACTGGGACACAGACTTATTTACAGTTCCAAATAGTTGCTACATCCTGTTTTAGTACCTGCTTGTGAGGTAAATCCTAAAGGAGGCAACAGTTTCATAAATACCTCATCTTTGCTTTTCACCCTCTTCCTAAGTAGCATCAAAGACTGAAACAGAATTCTGTCTTCTTTACTTCTTATATTTCATGTTGTTTATATATGTTTACAAAGCCCAGCTAACTATGAAACAAAGTAAAATTTATTCCTAAAAAGTAAATGCAAAGAAAAATAATAATAATAAAAATATTCAACAGAGAATGGTGTTTCTTGGGCAAAAACATAGCATGATAGTGTTCATTCACAGAGATAAGAACCTGGATTAATGAGGAAATAAAGAACTTGAGACACAGAATTAAGCCTTTGACTGCCCTTCTACTCTTCTCTCTTGTTATATCAGGAATAGCATCTTAGGGAAAAATAAAAATAAAAAAAAAAAAATAAAAGTACCAGAATTTCCCATTATCAATATATTAATTGTTAGGTAGAAGGAGTAACTACAGTAAGGATTTCTTTTACCCTTTAGTTATGCAAACTAATGATAGTTAAAATATATAAAAACCTTCTCTGGCACAGACAGAGACAAACAATTTGAGAGCATAAGCACACATTTAGAGCAAAAAGAGCACACTAACTAAATCAGGGGTGCTCTAACTGTTCCCATGATGCAGATACAGAAATAAAGGGCGATACAGAAATAAAATGTTAATGAGCTATTTACAGGTAGACTAAGATGTAATATTCTATACTTCTTAAAATAAATTACAATATTTTAACTCAGCATATTCCTTCTACATTATTCAGGATTGCAATATATTAATATGGGGCTGTGGTCTGAAATCATTTACTGGCTGTAGTTTCAGGTGAAGTTATCTTTGATTTCAGTGGGACAGAGAAAGGACTGATATTCTTACCTCTTATTGACTTCCACTTTCTTTTCTGTGCCAAAATAAGACTTCAGAATCTGGTTTATTAAAACTGTTTTACTAATGCACAGGAATGTGCTAGAAGCTTGGAACAAGAATTATAGTATGAAATTATAAGGTTTATGTTATAGAAGAGGTCAGACTAAATGATCATAATGGTCCCTTCAGGGTCTTATATCTATGAATAATTGTTGTCTTCATCATACCTATCATTTTACCTAGTCATCATCATATTTCTAGTAGAAGCTAGCACCTGAGATTTCATTGGAAATCAAATTCCCTTTCACTCTTTTTATTTAACTAGATAATACACAATGGAAGAAACATTTCTTCCCAACTCTTGTTGATATTGTATATTCATAGTATCATACTATGAATGAAAGTAAGAAAATGTTCGTCGTTTCGCTGCAATTATGTTTTAACATATTAAAAATTTATTATTAAAGTATTGTTTTTCATAAGTTATTAACACATAGAGCTGGATCCAGTAAACATTTTGTTGATACTAGTGATGTATCCAACCAAACCTTAACTGGAACTACTGTGACAGAGAAATTATTTTTACAGCAAGGTTGCAAGAAAAGTTGATCCACACTTTATACAACCTTTCCACATACTCATAGGAGCACACAGCTGCACAGAAATGGCAGCCTGAATCTAAAGGGTATTTTTTCTGGTGTCTCACAGTGTCAGGAAAGCTTATATCAAGTAACAATGCACAGTTTTACTGTTAACATTTGTGCTCAAGGACTTTTTTCAGTTTCACTTTTTTTTCACAGAATCACAGAGTCACAGAATTTCTAGGTTGGAAGAGACCTCAAGATCATCGAGTCCAACCTCTGACCTAACGCTAACAGTCCCCACTAAACCATATCCCTAAGCTCTACATCTAAACGTCTTTTAAAGACCTCCAGGGATGGTGACTCCACCACCTCCCTGGGCAGCCTGTTCCAGTGTCTAACTACCCTTTCAGTAAAGAAGTTCTTCCTAACATCTAACCTAAAACTCCCCTGGCGCAACTTTAGCCCATTCCCCCTCATCCTGTCACCAGGCACATGGGAGAACAGGCCAACCCCCACCTCGCTACAGCCTCCTTTAAGGTATCTGTAGAGAGCGATAAGGTCGCCCCTGAGCCTCCTCTTCTCCAGGCTGAACAAGCCCAGCTCCCTAAGCCGCTCCTCATAGGACTTGTTCTCCAGACCCCTCACCAGCTTCATCGCTCTTCTCTGGACTCACTCAAGCACCTCGATGTCCTTCTTGTAGCGAGGGGCCCAAAACTGAACACAGTACTCAAGGTGCGGCCTCATCAGAGCTGAGTACAGTGGGACAATCACTTCCCTAGCCCTAGCCTAGGTCACACTGCTTCTTATACAAGCCAGGATGCCGTTGGCCTTCTTGGCCACCTGAGCACACTGCTGGCTCATATTCAGCCGACTATCCACCAATACTCCCAGGTCCTTCTCCGCCAGGCAGCTCTCCAACCATTACTCTCCCAGTCTGTACCTCTGCTTGGGGTTATTGTGACCCAGGTACAGGACCCGGCACTTGGCCTTGTTGAACTTCATGCAGTTGACCTCAGCCCATCGGTCCAGCCTATCCAGATCCTCCTGCAGGGCCTTCCTACCCTCGAGCAGATCAACACACGCACCTAGCTTGGTGTCATCTGCGAACTTACTGACGGTGCACTCAATGCCCTCATCCAGATCATCGATGAAGATATTAAAGAGGACCGGCCCCAGCACCGAGCCCTGGGGAACGCCACTAGTAACCAGCCTCCAACTGGATTTGACTCCATTTACCACGACTCTTTGGGCCTGGCTATACAGCCAGTTTCTAACCCAATGAAGCGTATGCCAGTGCAAGCCAAGAGCAGCCAGTTTCTTGTGAATGCTGTGGGAAAAAGTGTCAAAAGTCTTGCTGAAGTCAAGGTAGACCACATCCACAACCTTTCCCTCATCCACCCAGCACGTCACTTGTTCATAGAAGGAGATCAGGTTCGTCAAGCAGGACCTGCCTTTCATAAACCCGTGCTGACTGGACCTGCATCACCTGCTTGCCCTATAAGTGCTGCGTGATGAATCTCAAGATAATCTGTTCCATCAGCTTCCCTGGCACTGAGGTCAAACTGACAGGCCTGTAGTTCCCCGGGTCTACCCTCCGGCCCTTCTTGTAGATGGGCATCACGTTTGCTAGATGCCAGTCAACTGGGACCTCCCCCGATAGCCAGGACTGTTGATAAATGATGGAAAGCGGCTTGGCCAGCTCCTCTGCCAGTTCTCTCAGTACTCTCAGGTGGATCCCACCTGGCCCCATCGACTTGCGCACATCCAAGTGCCGTAGCAGGTCGCCAACCATTTATTCGTGGATAGTGAGAGCCACATTCTGCTCCCCATCCCCTTCCGCCAGCTCAGGGTACTGGATATCCAGAGAACAACCAGTATTGCCACTAAAGACTGAGGCAAAGAAGGCAAAGAAGGCAAAGAAGGCATTAAGCACCTCTCCAGTGTTTTCCCTCTCCAGTGTTGCAGTTCTACAATATTACAACCTCAGGATGAAGTATTGAAGAGCCACTTGATGACATGATTTTTAGAATTTACAAAAATACATACCTAGCAGTGATAAAGTCAGCTCCATGTCCATAAAATGAGCTAGGACAAAGCATGGAGTAAACTACTAAACTAGCCAGTGAAACAAGGAAAGATGGTCACACAGATTAGATATGACTTCTTCAGCCCAGATTCATCTGTTCCTTCAAGGTAAATTCAGGATGGGTGATCAGCTGTGAAAAGCTCTTAGTTAATTTGTCAGCCTGTGTCAATCTCAGCGACCAAAAAGGTAAGAACTCAAAAATTCTGTTCAGGTTATGCAATCCCAAACATCAGTGCAGAAGTTCCTTTTTTTTTTTTTTTTTTTCTGCATAGAGCCTTCTTATCTTACCTAATCTGCAGAAAATGCTACTGGTGTGTGAGGGAAAATCAGTCCATTCTCTATAGTACAGAAGAAACATAAACCATATGTTTTCTTTTGGAAACACTGTTTTTGTTATTATTTGTTTTCATATTTCTCTTAATGTCATTAATGTCATATTATTCAGAATAAAAGTGGTCTCCTTACATCTAGCTTGCAAACTTCAAGTATATTTCAAATCACTGCATTCACTTCTCTACCTTTTTTTTTTTTTTGATCCACTGAAAAATCAGTGATCTAGAAACCACAGCTAAACACAGCTATCAGGTGTAAGGAAATGTAATTGGACTGACACATACACACAAAAGGGGTTGGAACATAGGGATAAAATGGGGGCAGACATCTGGACAGGGAGAGGCATTTTGTTCTTATAAAAACCTATGACCTTATGTCACACTAACAGATCCTTGATGCATGAAGTTTGGTGGCTGACTGCTAATTTTTAAAGCACATGTTTATAATTATAACAGGGAAAGTGCTTCAATTCTACAGAATTTGCAGAGGATCACCAGCAGCCAACTACAAGAATTCACAGAGCTACATGATCCCTCAATACATTTCTGTTGTTTACTGTGAAGCTCCAAATGTAGAGTAAGGGGCTCTAACCACTCCTTTTCTTTGTAGAAATTAAGAGGGAGATTAAGGCAAAAAGTATCATTGGAAAATGTATGTATAAACCTCTATTTCATTAATCTTTAATTATATATACACTTCTCCCATGACATACATGAGATTATAATATCTAATATTTATTTTTTTTCCTAAAGACTTCTGAAACTAAACATTTATCTGTGGATGTCTATTATAGTAAAATGTCTCATTTTCTCCAAAAGCCTACTAAGAAGTGTTAAATTACTACAATTTAAATAGACAGATTTGACAGTCTCTCTTTTTTTTTTTTCCCTTGGACTAAACAATACAAGCAAAACTCATCCATCTAAAAAATTAATTATGAGTGTGTTTGCATCGTTTCCCTATCTCAAGCATATTCTGAGAGTAATTTAATGTCTTTTTTTGAATTTATGTTATATAAACTGATTGTGAATCTTTATAATTAATTTTATATTTGGAAAAAAAAAAAAAAAAAACAAACACAGTACACAGTATTTTTCCATATAAACACACGTATCAGAACATACATATATTCACACAAATATGTACACAGTCACATAGATGAAATCTGTATTTCCTTTTCAGAACTCAGAAGTACAAGTTTACTAAAAGCAAACATCTGTAAAGGTGATTTAATAGTGCTGTATGCAATTTTGATATTAATAAATTATTTCAAACTAGGCTACCGTAAACTGTATTTTAGCATGAAAAGCTGCCTACCAATATTCTAGAAGGCATCAAATGGAAACACCTATTCTTTGCAGTAGCAGGAGAAATAATTCTGCATTCCAATGCAGAGACTAAACTAGACCAATTCATTGCACAGCACCTTCAAAATGATTCCCTCTTAACAAGCATGTACAATGAGTCATTGACCTGATCATCTTAGAAATCCATATGTGCTAATGGAGAAAGATGACAAGGATATATCTGGGGAAGTGAGAGAGATGGCCAAGAAAGCACAGCTGCATGAAATATGTATTAACGAGTACTGGTCTCTTCTGGAAACCACAGAATTAGTGCAGTTTCTTTCCACTTCCAGCCCAGCATTCTAGCAGAACTGCCAAAGCCAAAAAGAACAGTAGGATGACAGCAAGGCTGACTGGAAAGGAGGAAGACGGTTAAAATAAAAAGGGTTTTCTCTCCCTGAGAGGTAAATTTATGGAGTGCAGAACCTGCTGGTAGGGTCATCAAACAATGAAGTAAATTTGGGGAACCAATAGCACCTCTTCTCCAAAAAGGAAGATAGGGAAAGGTTTCCATTTCCTCCCCAGTAAACGATGTCCAGAATTGTTGATTTTCTGGGCTGCATACTGGAACCAAGATTTGGCAAAAATAATTTTGGAGAGGAAAACGTTGGGATTAAGGTCTGGAATAAAGACAGCCAGGTGTTGGATGGAGTACCTCAGGAAAATGAACTGGAACAAGCTGAGTTTGGAGAGAATGGCTGCATCATAACTAATAATGCTGATGAAGACTCAGGGACAGAATATGTGGCAGACTGTTGTGAATAGATTTTACACAACTTTAATTTACCAGCAATTCAATATTTTTAATACTTTTATGGTAAATTACAAGATTAGATTGTATGATTCTTAACAGTACTTCAGTATTCAATCACTAGCCAATTTAACCTAGTGATTCTACAGAAGTTACTTCAATTGAAACAGCACTTTTTTTAAAGAATCAAGAATGGCAAGGTTCACACAAAACTTTCAGCAGGATATTGGGCATTTCAAAACTTAGAAGCATGCTTACAAACTTCCCCCCTGTTGGTCAATTCCTCACCCTTCTCATTCATTAGCACAGACAGCAGGCAAAGTTTGAACCTCAAGGTGTCTGGCCTGAGAGGCATCCCAACTAAGAGAGAACCCTGAGAGATGTCCCAGCTCAGGGGGAGATCAAGGGGCACAGCCCACTGCAACATTATTAAAATAGGGCCACTGTTTATAGAGCCATGAGAGAATTGACTGTTAGTACTTTTCCATCCTGGCTATGGTTCAGACAAGGGAATTTTGATTTTTTTTTTTTTTTTTCACCAAATGCGCCATTCCCATACCTTCCAGAATGTACAGTTAGTTCTATTACTTTCCAGAATGGGCTATGCAGCATCCAAGACGCAATTAGGGAGTGGCTGCTTGTACTCACTCATTAAGACTGTTGCCCATTGACAATAGAGGACTGATGTAACATTGATTAATCTTGATCCATAGCTCAGCTGGGGAAAGAGCTACTTCACCACATGGACAGACCTCTTGACTGCTTCTTGGGGGCGTCCTGCTCTGAATACCCCGTGTTAGAGGTTGTAAACCTCTGCATAGAAAAAGAACTTGTGACAAAGCTCAGGGAGGCTGTAGCCCTAAAGACAAGCAGGAGAAAATCTGCATAACTAAATTAACCACCATAAGACAGGTGATTACTTTCTGTAGAGGAATGGAGGCAAAATCTTCATTCATCAGGACGAAGGGCAAATTGCCTGAAACAAATTGAGTAAGACGTAGGACTTATGGCAAGTTGCCATAAGGCTTCTGTAACTTATATAGCAGTTCTTTTCCCAAACATCAGTGTGGGAAGGTACTGTGTTTCCGTACCAAGGAGTACTAGTTGAGTTTTGGCCTGGAAGCAAGGTATGGCCAAAAATAAGACAATAATGCAACAATGGAAAATTAGTGCTTGTTAAGCAGTCATGTTGTCATGACTAAGATTTTAAAGATATTTTTAAAGATTTTAAAGAGATTTTTGGATTCTATAATGTGATTTAGAAAACATGGCAAATGCTAACTTATTTTTTATCTTTTATATATATAGGCGGAGGGTCTCCTTTTCTTAATATTTTTTATTTCATTCTGTACTGCCAAGCCAAGGACTGAAAAACAGATCTGTAACAAATTGTGTAGCACTGTAAGGTTGAATCTGCAAACTTTATTCTAGAAGTCCTTACTGCATGCATAAATCAATTTTTTCTTCTAAAAAAAAATATATATATATATATATATATAAAAAAATAAAAGCTTCATTTACAAAAGTTACATTTAACAAAATTCTGCAAAGTGGGATTTGGAGGAGAATTCATCTGCTAAATAAATAAAGAAAGAAATATTTAAAAATAAAAAATACAAAGTACATTTTAATGACTAATGCTGCATGGACCATAGGTATTCTTTGAGGTAAAAAAGTAGATCATTTTTAATAGTAATATTAAATGATCATACTTTAAATATAAATTCAAATATAAATACTTTAAAATCATACTCTATGGTAATAATGCAGAATTCTGATATTTGAAATGTAGATACTGGAAGTGTGTGCATAGAAAATAAATAAATAAAATAAAATAATAAATAATAATAAAAATAAAAAATAAGAATGAAGTCCAATTTAAAATAAACTTAATATTCAAGAAAATTGAAGTTGTACCATTACATCTGATAATAAAAAAGTTTATGAGAATTTTTCCTTACTTATAATTCCTAGTTAGCAAGTCAATGAGAAGGGTAAAAATACATAATAAGAGACAGTATACTCATGTCATGTACTAAACACAGTGGAAGGAGCAGTGTGTAGAATTGTTCAGATTGTTCTTGAAAGCTTTCCAGATTCAGCTATTTTTTCCAATTAATTAGAATGTTTTGATAAAATACAAATTCAGAGTCAAACTTGAACTCAGTTGTGCAGCATGTTAGATGATCCTAGGTGTTGTATCACAGTGGCAGCACCAGTCAAAGCAGAAGTGCTAGCAGAGAGACAGAAGTGGAGATTAGGATGGACCTAGAGGTGACCTTGAACATAGAGGCTTTGGTCAGCCAAGCACTTCTGACACTCCATCTTTGATAAAGAGCTTCTCTAAAAGTACAACGCTCTCTTTCAATAGTCTCTGTCAGGAGAAATTTTGAACCCATGTTTTTAGCAGTTACATTTGCTAAATTATTCATTTTGAGGTATTACTTTAAAAATTAAAAAAGTTTTACTGTCTTTGTCCCAACAATCAATATTCCACTTATTTCAGTTACCAGTTTCAGTTATCTATTTTCTATTGTATAATAACTAGCAGTGCTCTTATCTTTACTTAATTACCTTCAATTTCTAACATTTAATTCCTGCATTAGGCCATGGTAAGGCCAGCGTAAGCCACATGCTGTCTGTAAACACGATGAGTCTGTTGTGAAATGTTCATATTCAAATGCAGACTGTTGATGACTATGAAAGCTATGGGTAATCAAGGCTGTAAAACTGTCACTCTGACATACAAGTAGTGCTTGGTACCACACTTAGTACAAGGGCAAACATGAGAGTAGAAAACTTGAAGACAAGTATTGTGAAGAAACAACCAAATAATTCCAAACACAAATTGGAGAACTCCAGTTAGTTTAGGGCTGTTAAACCCTGCAGCTGGAGATACCAACTTGAATTCACTACAGATGATGAAAAAAAATATATCATTCTATGATAAACCATTTGTCTGTTAAGAATCACTGTCAAAATTGATACTGCTAGATAATTATCAGAATGAGAAAGCATCTCAGTTGCTTGGATAGATACAGGTTGGATAGATACTGAAAGGTATTTTGTATCTGAAAATCTTTGCAAATGGAAGGAGTAAATTTGATATGATGATACTCATGAGTTCTTTTTATTTTTGACATACATACCTGGGCTGGAAGAATTTTGCTTTTTTTTCTCATTTTTTGTGCTTGAGATAACTTCTAGCTTGTTCTACCAATGCTGCTAGTTTTTAAAGATATGGGTAAGTACCCAGATCCCAAAATGCTCAACAAACTAGTGTGACTTTTATTAGGGTTTCAGCAGTATAGATAGAGTAGGGGTAACTGAAAAGGCCAGCTCAGACCTTTTAAATGCCACTTAACCACAGTAATACATTTCTAATGTGAAGTCATGTTCAGTGGCTGAATGAACCATACCATACATCCTCTGTTAAACAGAGAAAACTGAGATCTCTGCAGTAAAAATCTGTTGTTCTCCATCATGCTGCTGTATTTAATTGCATGTCTTCCACAAAAGAGATGATTTTGTATATCATGACAGCCATGAAATAGTAATACCCACTGAATCAAGTTGTTAGAGCTGAAGTTTTATGATACCACAAGGTAAATGTAACAAGGTAAATTGCTGAGAAAGACAGAATTACTGGGATCTAATAAAAAGCTGTAAAGTCAACATACCTCTGACTACTATGGCCTTTAAGGGCATTGTTCAATCTTACTTTATTTTCTAGCATCTTTCTGTTGTTTTGTAAATTTGCATGGGACTATTTGCTGCCCATCCAGATGCATAACAGAGTATCAAAGCAAGGTAATACAAAGTATCTCAAGTATCTCCGAAATACTGAATGAACAAAAAGATTAATTAGAGAAGAATATCCATTTTCCTATTTGTCATGTTGTACACACTTTATAAGAAGAAATTTCCATTGAGTAAATGACAAAATGGCCATGATAAAGAGTAGACCTCAACTGATTTTACTGATTTCTGTGTGACCAAAGGTCAATTTTATTATATTTTTTGTGAGATCGTCAATTATTTATCATCAATTTTAGTAAAATCTTGGATGACAGTGTGCTCATATTGTTCTTTGTTCCAAATTAGTGGTCCCTTAGCAATTATGGAAGTGAAAGAAATGGCAACAGCTATGACTCATTTTGCATTTGCATTTCTGTAGACAAAAAGAAGAAATATCCATCAAACATTCTTTATCCAATTTTTGATTTACCTGAGAAGAGGCATGAAAATATCTGGGCTTTTAACAAAAAATGCCAATATATTTTGAAGACTACAAAGCACTCATGCAATTCCCTGAAGTATTGATATTGATATAAAACATTGAGGAAAGTGCATGGAAAGACTCGTCATTGAAGTATTTCAAATAAATTTTCTGCAGTGACTCGGTTTTGACTGACTGATGACTCAATAAATTAACAGATACCTAGAGAACAAGAAATAGGCAAAAGTCAAAGCAGGTCCGTTCTCAAAAAAAGATTCCTACACGAACATGTAGGAGCATGAATTTCTTCAGTACATGACACTTCCACCTTAATAATCACCTGAACTAATAAAATTATACTTTTTGTGTCTCTTTATTTAGGCAGTGATATTGTAGGTTGACAGTCATACTGTGATCAATCCTTTACCTAAATTATCTCAGATCTTACAATCCAATGATCTTGTCTTCCTGTCTCTGCACAACTTTTTGAGAAAGGTACTTTATTATCACCAAATGTTTTCTTAGGTTGTCCTAAGACTCCAAGTGTACTTAAGTGATACTGGTGTTTACAGCGTAGCTGCATCCCTAAGACAGCTGCAAAGGAGTGACAGGACAGATCAAAGCTCTGTGGAAGTTCTTCAGGTAATGTTTCTAATCACAGCCTATTAAAAGAAACCAAATCCTGCCTGACTCATGGAGTAAGTGACCTGTAAATGATGCTACCTTGTGAACTCTATGGACAGATTCCTGTTTGCCACACACCTTTTGCTTCAGAAAATTTAGGTCAAATAGCTTTTCAATTTTTTTCTAGCAGATTAAATTGGGTCATGTTCCCAGAGAAGTGGGTCATTTTTCCCTATAAATAAACAGTTTCATGCCTGCACATCTTTAGTTCAAAGGCTCTATTGTTTGTACTCAAAACTGCACAATTCTTTTGCTTAGCCAAGAGGCAGTGATTTTTTTTTATTTTTTTTTCCAAAGGGCAGTCTTTAGCCTGACCCAGTAAGACACATGATGTTTTTCAGTACATGACAGTGAAAAGTGTCCCTTTTCTGTCTTCCCATGAAAACACTGACTGGGGACAAAACCCTTAGCCAGTATTGATTGATTTGCTCCACTGACTTCAACAGAGCTGTTCTGACTTGTATCATGTGGGAATCCATGCTAAAAAAGATCAGTGTCCAGTGCCTAAGCATAGAAAAGTTTGTACTGATTTTCTAACACACCAGGAAAGATTTTTGTCACATTTATTTAAGTGAAAACAAGGACTTTCACGAGGAGAATGTGAGGCAACTTTTTGACATAGCATTTTATCTATAAAGGTTCAAGACAATCCAATGCTTCAGCAGTCAAGGAATACTTGATTTTCAAATGGTTCAGTTAATTGTTATAGCAAAACAAAATCTAACAATGATATCATCTTTTCTCCTAGTTTTCTTTTCAGTTTTAGACTTATCAATGTTGATATAGTTTATGTCATCAAGAATGAAAACATGAGAAGATCCATATTGCTTAGATCATTGTCCAAGAATTGTACATTTGTCTAATGTCTACAAATACAGCCAGTCATTTCATGTTTGCATAGTGAGAAGTGAGATCGTTCATGGGTCATTTTCTCCCAAACTTTTGTCTTATTTATTGTCTTATATATATTCTCTAGTTCATAATTTTCATAATGCCTACATAATTCCTACAACAATTCTTTTTTTGATGTGTTGCCAGTCATAAAATATATGCCAGTCAAAAAATATATATTTTTTTTTTTTTAATGGGATTTAAGCATTCTTTTTAATTTCACAATTCTCTTGCTCTCAAAATGAAATTACGTGCACGTGCCTAGTAAAACCCAAAATATCTGCTGCCTTTACCAGTTTAATTCTTCTCAATAGTATTTCTTCACTGTCCAAAAACAAATGAGTTCACATTAAATATAAACAAATCTAGAGTTCATTACTATTTCAAATTTCAACAAAGAGAGGTAAATTAAACATTTGTAAATGGCATCAGTTTTTGAACATGTGATTTTTCCATCATATAAATAAAATTTATTAATTTTTATTTTGCGGAAGAAATAGGCCCACATTTATGACCTAGATAAAGATAAGATAAAAAAGATGAAAGAGAAACAGATAAAAAGATAAAATCTATCTCCTAAGATTAAAAAAAAAAAAAAAAAAAAAAAAAAAAAAAAAAAAGAAGTAAATTTCATCTTCTTTTCTATTTATAAAGTATCTATACATGTTTCAGGAAATACTATATTTTAAGGATAACAGCAACAGATGTAAATGTTATTCTTACTTTTTTGTGACAAATTTTGTCTAGTTTCTATATGGGGTACTTGTCTAGTTTTAATTTATTTTATTTTTTTTAATATTGGGTATAATTTCTCCATTTATTACATTTAGTACATTTAGTACAGAAAGTACTTCTTCTCTGTTTTTTGGAACCAAGCTGTTGAAAAGAGATACCAACATCTGTTGGTTTGGAAAGTCCTTCCAATACATCCTAGGACTTTCCAGCTTCAGAGATATTTCAAGAGATTTTCAAGAGAAACAAAAATGATAGACAGATTTTCCAGCATTTCTAGGTTTTCTTAGATTTTAGAATAGATGTCTTGGTATTTTTGGCCGCATAACAATATAAAATCTCAATTATTGGCAAGGTTTTCTAAATTAATTTGGAAAAAAAGCTTTCAGCGACTGTGCTGTCTCTTGAGTGACTTTGCTTCTTTAAGCATTTGCCTAAATACTGTAATGAAAAAGAACAAAATAATTAATATCAGTGAACCTCTACTTCTGAAGTGCTTTTGAAGATAAACAAAGCCAAAAGTAATTTTATTCTATGTCAAAAGAAGGCCATAGGAAAATAATAAAATATCCAGTTTAAATGAGTAAATGAGTGTTTTTCAGAATGGTTTTATGATACTGATAATATTTATGAACACATGTAGTTTGTGTGGTTTAGATTCAATGTGAGTAATTTTCAGAGGAACACAGATTCCACATGTTCTGCAGAGATCTATATTGTGAGGTCTCAGAGGATCATCCACTAATGCAGACCATGGCAATTGTGTTCCATATAAGGAACACAGAAGATATAAGGTACTTGGCAAATGTTCTTCATGACATACTTGCAATTGTTTAATTTGAAAACATGGTTCTGTATTAGCACAGAATGGATTTTGCTGCAGTTTTCTCATAATAGCATTAGATGTTCCTATATAGTGGCTAGATTATACAGTAGATGTGGTATAAACTAAATAAAATGAAGAATCATAAAATCATAGAATATCCACATTGGAAGAGACCCACAATGATCATCAAGTCCATTTCTTGGAAACCAGAGCTTATTCCAAAAGTATGCAAATTTGTCTTTTTACCCAAAAAACACTTCAAGTTATATAAACTTGTTGGAGATAAGTGTAGCACTAAAGGGATGGTTAGTATTATTAGCTAAAACAAATAAAAACTTGTGCATAAAAATGATGGAGAAGGAAGCTACGCAATCCTAAAAGCTAGAACTAGATTGCTTTCCAAAATTAGGGGTTGTAGTCACATATTCACATAGCTAACAACCAGCAGATTGAAAGGGCCCTGAAGATATGAAGATACAAGCTCTTCAACTGGATGCAGTGAAACAGAATGTGCATCAAAATGAGAAACTAAGATTCATCAAAGATACATATATATGTTTGTGATGGTGATTTATCAAAAAAAAAAAAAAGAAAGAAAAAAAGAAAGAGAAGTTGAGACTCTCTCCATGACATAAGTAGATATAAATGAAAAACAAACAAACAACAAAAAAAAAACAAACAAACAAACAAACAAAAAACATAGTAGTGAGAGTAAAAAGAGATTAAAAGAAGAACTGAAATTAGGATACATAAGACACTTTAAAAAGCAGCTCTCGTAATTCATTGTAAAAGGTAGATAATGTGCAATAGGAATTAATGGGTACAGCATTACATACGCAAATAGATATATGATGACTTTGTTTTTCCTTGTCCTTTCAAAACTGAAACAAGAAAGGTAATAATCAAAGTAGTCTCAGGATATGAGAAAATGAAAAGGAATGAAAAGTAGAAGAATTGCATTAAAAAAAAAAAAGCAACAAAGCAAGAGGAGACTGAGAAATCAAAGGAGTAGACTGGGATGAACTCATAAATGGAATAGAAATTTTAAAAGGTAAAGGACAAAAATACTGATGGCAACCTAAGAAATTGAAGAGCTATTTTGCTATTTTCAGAACATATGTAATTCTGAAAAAGTTCTATGACTATCTACAAGTCTTGTTAATATTTATGAGGTTTGTGACCCTATCAACATTACAAAGCCTGCTGTTGACCAAGGCCACTACTAGCAATAGTCACGTTATGAAAATATTACTAAATCTCTATTCAACATTCTGTTATAAAACTCGTTTTAATAGTACTTTTAGTCAACAGACTTATCGTGCTTTTACGAACAGTGTGATCAATATGAGCATTATATCCAGCCTACAATTTCACCCAGCACTTCAAAAGCTTCATAAATCATCAACTTTTATAACTTCTTGATTACCTCCTAATGTTCATACAAAACAAGGATAAAAACAAAAATCACCCTCTGATGAAAGCATGCTGAGCACTTGAAAAACTTTTATTAAATGATATCCAGTTAGCAACACCCTGTTGGGCCATCACTGCGTAGTGATGATTATGGAGTGCTCTTTCGCATAAACTGAATAAATCTCATAAATTGTTGATGGAGGTGCTTTAAAAGATCAGCTATTGACCAACTTTACCCCAGCAACAGAAGAGAATTGATTTACTTTGCCTCCCTTCTAAGAAATTTTATCCCTAGCCTGGGGCTTAGGGATTGTACAGCAAACAGATCAATCCCATGTACTTTCAAGGGCTGGAGAAAACTGTTCACTCCATGTCTGAGCTTCCTGAAAGGTCTGCATCTCACTGCTTGATTTAGTAATGCTTTCCCACAATATGACAAGAAAGCGGGATAAGAATAACCCATCTTTAACATCAAAGAGAGTTCAGATAGGGATGATTAAAGCTAAAACATTACGGACAGTTTTTATGACAGATTTTGGGTCTGCAGCAGACTTGTAATTGAATTCCAGTGCCTCTCCAGCCCCAGGTCTCCATGTCCATTCCCTAGTCTACCTAGGCTGTTCCAGGGAGTGTGGTGAGATGACAGGCCATGCTGCACTTGACATATATGCAGTCACTGAGCAAGCAAGACAGGCTTTTTGGGCAGTGAACTACATCTGGATTGCAACCTGGGCATAGAACCAAAACAAAACATTGTAAGGGAGATATTAAGGCCATAAATGTTCTATGTTGCTGTTCCACCTCTACAAGATTAGCATTATAGATTTGTTCCTCTATACTTTCTGACCTTGCACAAGATATGAGGAATACTTTAGTTTGCCCACAGTCTTCAGTGAATTAAAAATGTTATCAGTTCCTATGTGGCCGTCTCTGCCACACATGTGTGATGCCACTTTGTTAACATACTCTGTCACTGTTCTGAAAAGAAAATCCATGAGTAAATACATCCACTGACACATAAATAAATAAATGAATATATAAAATGCTGTGGTAAGATAAATAAACAAAAATCGGATACCTTTAAATGCAGTAGGGATTTGTATATCTTGTCAAAGTTGTCCTTGTAATAACATGATATCTTTCATCTGGATAAAATCTCAGAAATACAGAAAGAAAGATATTTCTCATGTTGACTCTGTAAGAACATATGGCAAGGACCATTGGCTTCCTTGGGACTGTCAGTACATCTCAAATGAATAAACATGTAAATGACATGGGGCATGTAAATGACACGGGGCAAAAAGAGGAAAGTCTTTTAATACATGACTTTAATGTGACTAGCCATGAAACTGAATTGTACTATAAGCTCTCAGGATGGTGTTTTGGGACCTCTATAAAACACCTGTGTGGAATTGTTGTCCTTATAATATAGGATGAAAAAGTCAATTGATCCAATGGAAGGTCTCCTATGGGGCAATGAGAAACAATTAAATAAATCCGCAAATGACTGAGATGCATCAGACCTTCTCATGGCTACTCATTGATCCAGACACAGCAGTGCCTAGAGATTTGGGACTCCTTCTGTTTCACCCAGCTTGTGACTTTCCTTCAGTTCCCATCTTATCACTTACGGTTTTAACAGACTTGAATTCAGACCTGATGGCACATAGGACCATGATTTTCATGATTACCTTCACTTTTGTTGTAAGTAGAGATCACTGACCCTACTGAAACTGTTATAGAAGTAACATGGTCTGATATTGTAAGGTGGTTCTTTCACTTGGGTAACACAGTTAAATAAAGTATTACATTATCTGATTCATTCTTTCTATATCTACATCAAAGGAATTCTCATTTATACAAAAAATAAATAAATAAATAAATAAAAAATCAAAGCCAGCAAAGATCTTTGCCTGCCTTCCTACCAGTTTAACAACCAGAAAGTCCACAACCCTGGTAAAATATAGCAGGAAAGGAAAGAAAACCAACCCTACTTTTCATCACCCATCATAAAATTAGTTTTAAATTGTCCATGCTCTTTGAGATAACTATGCCTCCCACTTGGGAAGTAATCCTTTTTCTCATTAAATAAAAATAAAAATAAAATAAATAAAAATGTTCAAGGTTACTTAAGAGAGCCTTGAAAAAGCATATGAAAGGGCATGCTGCAGAAGAGCTGTAGTGTTACATTCAGGAGGCTCTGAGTCCTCTTTAAAGAAACCGTATCTAGGCTCTTCCCTTAAAAACTATGCATGAGACTGTAAAGGATTAAATTCCTGTAAGTCAGTAAACAGTTGTGAATGGACAAAAAGCAAAGATTTCCACTTAGCTATATAGTTATGCTGTTAACAGAAAAGATAAAACTAAATGTTTTACTGATCTGAAGGCAAACAGACCTAATTCTGAACATACAGAAAGAGTAAAGACATGGTACAAAAAGGCATCAGCCATTTTTCATTGTATAACTGCTCCTGGGGAGAAAACAGACAGGTAGTGAAAGAGGCAAGCAGTATCTTTTTCCAAGATCACTTCTGCCAAAGGGACAGCAGGATATTTTCCATGGGAATGCTGGATTTTCTTTCCTTTCTCCTAGTGAGACTATTATTCATATCTTTAAAGCAGCACTATATATAAGGCCATGTTTCCTTAGCCATTTGTATATGTTTATGATTATTCTCTTTTATCCTTGGAGAAGACAAAATATCAATTTCCTATTAAGATCACAGTAAGGGAATACAAGGTTTCAGGTTTAACAGAAGACCCAAGCATAGGGAGAGAACATGAATATTTTTACTACAGTTTTGTTACTGCTTGCCGTAACTCAGCTCAGCCTTTCTGTTCTGTATTGTAGGCATGGAAGGAAGGAAGCCCAAAAGTCTTCAGCATGCCTGCAATACAGAAATAATAAGAATCAAGTTTTCTATTTGTTCAAATGCATCCAAAAATTTACATAAAAACTAATAGCTATGTACAGTTCACAAAACGGGAAAAAATGTGTTTTACAAATGAAAAGTGCAATGGATAATCTTTTGCTAGTATCAGCTATATCCAAGAAGGAATCCTTCTCTCCTACTAAATATACCTTCAACAGTTATTTAAATCCAGTATAGTTTTAAGAGTTTTTCATGGAAGATAACAAAATAGAATGATATTTTAGCATTTAAAACATAAACAAGACAAACAAGCAACAACAAAACCTACCTGTACACCTGATTTAAACCTGTAAACCTGATTTAAAATTTCTCAATGGCAAGTAATGGGCCTCTGAAAGAATCTGCTTTCTTTGTTCCATATTTGAATAGGAGCCAAAGGTTTTGGAAAGTGTATAACCTTGCAAAATATATTACCTTGCAAAAGCATTAGTCAACTCTTTTTTATAACATTAATCTAACAAGCCAGACTGGAAATTGTATTTTGTCTGAATACTCTTGCTTTAATACTTGCATACAACATGTAATGGTTAAGTTGTTCCCTCTCTTCTTTGCACCAGCTGGGTAGAAATAAGCACACATCTGCTTACGCTATGCAGTTTTTCAAAGCTGTACACAAACACCTGTAAACATATATTATTTCCATTAAGAGGTAACAATGTATGCAAGTACTTCCTACATACTTCTTAGAGAAATTATTTCATCTTTAACTGAGGAGAAGGAGAGTTGTAGTAGGGTTATAGGTCACATAGCTTATATGAGGATGAAAGCTTCCCAAAAGTTATGAATGCTTTGAGTACAGGCCAAAGAGGTTTTTATATGAACTCCATCAATACTCAGAAATTTTAGGATCGGTAGTTTGGGATCAGCCCATTTTCTTTTTATGCACCAATTCATTTTGCATCAGATAGCAAATACGACATGCTCATAAATTTCAGAAATAACACTAAAGGCAGAAGAAACTCTATTCCAGTTTCCCATGCAGTAAATTTAACTGTAGGGTTTTCTATTTATTAATGCCTTCTTAACATGTGTTCTCACCCACAAAAGTACTTGGAATTGGTCATTTTAGCAAGAAAGCTTTGCTCTATCAGACTTGCAGATGGTGACCTGTAAATACAGCCCAAAGTGTTTTGATCTGTTATTCTACTTATACTTACAGCCTAGCAAGAGTGCTAAGGGCAAACCATTACCTAAAAATATGTCAGGTCCATGAAAAAAATGAAAAAGAACTGTTTTGGAACTTGTATCAGAGAAATGTGATGCTTAGTCACAAGAAATTCTGTTAATGTGCACGTTATTTGCCTTCTGGATTCATATTGGGAAAGAATCTGACTAGCTTTTTCCAAACATTCCAGAAACTTATTTAATTCATTGCAGATAACTTGTTCAGAAGGGAAGAAAACATTTTCTCAAAGTCTTTGCAAGGCATAGCATGGGGGAAGGGGGAATGGGGAGGGGGATAATACACATCTTCAAAGGTCAATACTCCCATCTTGTGGCTGATGCAGAAAATGCACATATGCAAATAAATCTTTTTATGCAGACCGATTCTAAATGAACATCAACTTGAATCGAGTTTTTGTGAAATAATATATCACAATTACACTACGATCTTAGAACTGCCGAGGTCTCAGAGAAGAAAGTAGGTGGGGGTATTCCATCCACTCTTAGACACAAGACATGGAGTTTCTGCTGCAAATTCCTAATGGTAGAAAATTCCGAATTGAATTTAATGGCTGCTGAACAAAGGCAGGAATGTGGTGGAAGTCCACAGACCAGTGGGCAGTAGGTAGTACTGTTAGTTGATGATACATGGTGGAACAGGAAGAAGCAGTTCATTCATGGCATCTGAACACAATTGCTACAACTCTGATTTCTACTACTCTACAAGCCTCAGAAGCAGGGGGAAAATATCTTTCTTTTCCTAGGTCTTCTAAATGTTTTTTTTATTAATTTGTTAGATATCTTCATAAGGCTGAAATGAAGAGCACATGGCTATGTTCCTCATTAAAGGACCTATCACATAAGGTGTTATATATCCTACTCACATAGACTAACCATTGCTGAACATACTTGGTTCTTCTACCATTTCAGTGTCAGGTCCTAACATAGGATGTATCCTGAACTTACTTTAGCAGCTCAAAGTAAAACTAGTGATACTAATGTTGCCACTACCAATACCAATGTGAGAGTGTTTCTGCCTCTCTGGATTTAAATTTACTCAGAAGATATTGTCATCCACAATGGTTTCACAGCTATTTGCTTTAAAGTTTGGGCATAGTTAATTCCCTGAAAATATTAAGCATAGTTTCAGAAAAAAAAATCAATGGAAACAGCTGGAAGTATAGTTATAAGGTTGGAATGGATGACAATATAATTATAGAGATGCTGAATCAGGTACTGTCATCTTAATGAAAATAATCAAATATGGAAAGAAAAAGCCTCGTAAAGGAAGCCTGAACGTTATTTAAGTATGCTGGGCCACAGCACACAACTAAATATATAGAATGGAAAAAATTAGAGATCTCATTCATATACACCATGTTTTGTTCTCACCATGTGATTGAAAAGAGACAGAGGCCCAGTTTACTGACTTAGAACTCAGATTGCTTGAAAATATAAATAAAACTATATTCAAGCAAACTCAGTGCTCAACAGACACAGCAAACACAACATTTCAAAACTGAAGTTTCATGAAGTGTATTTTCAAGGACAGCAATACCAGTCAGGAGGACTTTAATTGATCACTAACAGTCCTACTGGCAAAATGAACAGAAATGCTTGTATGAGATTCCTAACCCAAGAATTGCAACTCCTCGGGTGAACGAGGCTTTTGGTCTGCAAACTTTCTCATAAACCAGACCCTCAAAGCAGTGTAAAGTTATAAGGGAACAGAAAAATAAAGTTGGGCCATATGAGTCTCAGATGAATGAAAGAGTATTCATAGTCTATAGGTTGTAAAAAGGGAGATAGAGACAAGAATATCAGCTATGATAACAACAACATCTTCAACACTGTACACTACTCTGTAAGTACACAGAACAAAACATCCTGATGGGATTAGCAACTTCTGTGTTTCAGTTTCTGGGTATGTTTTAGTTTGAGTCAACAAAAAGGAGTCTAACTTTGAGAGATAAGTCATTCTATGTTTACTGAAAATTGGGTCTGATAACAAACTGGGAATGATGAATGTTCACCATTTTTAAACAAGTGCATAATGTGCCCTTACAGTATAAAGATAAAACATTTGCTAGTCTGTATTAACAGTGGGGCTAACAAATTGATGGAAGTAATTATGTCATACTTGGCACTTGTGAGGATGCACACTGGGGACACTTTTAGACACTTCCACTATACATGATGCTGATAGGCTTGAGAGAATTTAAAAGAGAGCCACTAAGATTACAGAAGGATGGAGAATATGTTGCTAAAGTAGCCAAGAAAACTTGTTTTTTTTAGCCTGAAGAAGAGGGGACTTAACTGCTGATTCCATTATTGGAACATGCATTCTAGCTTTCAGAGAGAATTGTATGTGGAAGTCATTTATTTGTCTAGAGTCACAGAACATTCACAAAGGCAATAAGTATAGCTTTTCTGACAGTCTGTTCTAGACTCATGTCAGATCATTAGAAATGACATCAACTGCATTCCAGTCCAATGTGATAACCTTATGTGATAAGATGGACATCAAAGATAAACCGAGGCTGATCAATTACTTGTTGAATACCAGGACTACTAGGCTGAGAATGTTACCTTAAGTACTTATTTATGTGGGGGATGGGGGTGGGGAGTGGGTGATTCAGAAGAACTAGCATAGTCTTATTTCAGATGAGTGTGTGTTCTTTGATTCCTATCATTCAACACATAGCTTTCATATCCTCACCAAAGAAAGAATCAGCATCACTGTGAATGGTCTGAAGCCCTAGCTAGCAGCTGTCTGCTGCCAAACAAAATGTGTAGCAACTGAGTTTTGCCTCCAGTTTGTTCTAGGGACAGAGTGATCTAGTTTCCACTCAGCAGCAGAGATCCAGCTGCTATATTTTTAAAATTTACAGAAACACAGTTACTGCTCAGACATCTTTCCTCCTTTAATTCTGATTAAAATTACCTAGCAATTTCAAATCCTGAATGTACTAGAAAACTGATGATGATATAAGCTTTGTTTTCTAGATTTAATACAAACATTTATATTAATTTTAATACTACCACTTGTACAACAAATGCAGGGAAAGGACAGCTGAGAAGAAATTCCAACCTTTTTTTTAATTGTTATTACAAATCATAACACAAAAAAAAATCTGCCATGAAACAGAAAATTTTGAAATGTTACTTTGGGTCAGCCAAACTGTGTTTAGTCTGTTGTTCAAGTAATTTGAACTGAAGAACATTTCATTTGCATATAGTTAAGAAACTTTGAAAGACCAGAAAAAGTCTGAATGCTGTAACTGTCTCCAAGATTTGTTTGTGTGCGTGTGTCAGATTTATATATTTCTATAGAAAACAAATGTTTTCATGAAAATGTTCCCCCACCAAAAAAAAATAATAAATAAATAAAAAATCCATCAGAAAAATATTATCCAGCTGTAACATACAATAAATAAATACATCTTTTTGGACATAATTAAGTCCCCAGAACACTCCTCCAGCACAAGAAGAACATTGAAGTATTAGAAGGAATCCAGAAGAGGGCCACAAGGATGATCAGAGGGCTGGAGCACCTCTCCTACAAAAAACAGGTGGAGGGAGTTGGGATTGTTCAGCCTGGAGAAGAGAAGGCTCCAGAGAGACCTTATTGCAGCCTTCCTGTACCTAAAGGGGATCTATGGGAAAGCTGGGGAGGGACTCTGTCGGCATGTTAAGTGATATGACAAGGCATAATGGCTTTAAAATAAATAGAGGAGATTTAGGTTAGATATTAGAAAGAAATTCTTCACTCAGAGGGTGGTGAGGCACTATTGCCCAAAAAAGCTGTGGATGCCCCATCCCTGGAAGTGTTCAAGGCCAGGATGGGGCTTTGACCTGGTCTTGTGGGATTTGTCTCTGCCCATGGCAGAGGGGTTGGAATTATATGATCTTTAAGGTCCCTTCCAAACCAAACCCTATGATTCTACAATTCTATAACTGTTGTTGTTAGTAAGTTAAAAAGTGTGCTATATCTGTAACGGTTCAATATATATAATGGTCTGCAACCTGAGGTTATGAAAATTCATGTACATGACTTTCTCCTCCAGCTATTGTTAAAATATAGATATCAAGTGGTAATACCCATAAGCACCAAATTAGCACAGAACCACTTCCTAAAAGTACAGAATTTCAATATCTTATTGCTGATTTGTGCAATTAATATCTTATGCTGAAAAATAAATTGATTTTAATTGCTAAGTAAAATCATGAAGTCTAAAATCTGTGAGTACATATGAATTCTGTTACTAAACAGGAGCTTTGATACTGATACAATGTTAAAATAACGGTATTAAAGAGTTACATTCGTCATATAAAGTCAGATTGTCCTCCCATGCAAAATAAAGAAGCAAAACTGATTTAGTTGCTAGACACCTGCTTTTTACTTATTAAATATGAAATCCATGTCTTTATTAATTCAAATGAAAAAGGTTTTGTTTTAGTGAAGTCTTCGTGTCTGCATTTCTGATGTGTGTTTTTTGTTTGCTTTTGGTTTGTTCTTTTTTGTTGGTGGTGGTGGGTTTGGTGGTGGTGGTGCTGGTTGGTTAGTTGGTTGGTTTTGTTTGGTTTGTTTTGGCTTACTGTTGTGGGCTTGTTTGTTTGTTTTCACAGCGGTAGGAAGCAACTGCAAGGTAGAACTTGAACTGACAAGTGGCAATGTTTGTTCTTCTCTACCATGCTAATGGCATGGCTTTCAGACAGGTATGCCATACTTGTTTCTCTCACAACTACACTAGACCAGCATTTACTAGGTCAAGAAGTTTAAGTCTATCAGAGGTTAAATATCCAGCTACTCATTTTTAAGTATTCCACTCACAATGACAGATTGTCGACAACAAAACTAGATGCAGTTTTCCACTACACAAAGCATAAAGTCTACAAATGATTGGGAAAGCCTTCAGGCAATGGAAATAACTGAAATGGGTACCCTAGGTGGGTAGCATCCTCAAAATAGACCATTGAGTATTTTGGTTTTGTTTTCCTAGAACTCTAGAAAACACTGTTAGGATCTGTTCTGCTCTGTTTAACCTATGTTAGCAGCTGCTTTCCCAGCTTCAGTCTCTACTTGGCTCCTGCTTGCTGCTTCTTTCCCACCTCTTATCTATCATACTGACAACACTGTCTGGGTTCTAATTTCCCAAGGATGTCCATGATTATCCAGAAAATATATCAGTCTCCATTTCAGCTTCTTTGCCCCTTATTCAGCAGTATAGCTTCATTTCTTCCAGAGTACATTACAAAATGATCAAGGCTCAAATATTTTTGGCAGTCTTCCATCCAGAAGAAAAAAAATAATAATAATAAAATGAAATGAAATGAAATGAAATGAAAATAAAATAAAATAAAATAAAATAAAATAAAATAAAATAAAATAAAATAAAATAAAATAAAATAAAATAAAATAAATAAAATAAAATAAAATAAAATAAAATAAAATAAAATAAAATAAAATAAAATAAAATAAAATAAAATAAAATAAAATAAAATAAAATAATAAAATAAAAAACACTGTTCAAGAAAAACTTGGTTCTTGGTCACTGGTGGTCCCACCCAGGGCAAAAGTAGAAAATTAAAAAAAAAAAAGAGAGAGAGAAAGAGAGAGAGTTTGCATCTATATTATGCTGTAGTACCATAGACTACTGGGAAATTTTTCCAGTTATGATATTGTTCTGTTGCTTATCCTACACAGCCAAAAACTCAACCCAGTAGCAGTTTCCTGCACTTCTCATGGGAATAGGTCCTTTTGAAGAACATGGGAATTTTTAGTAGCAGTTGTGTTTTTCCCCTGCTGAGGAAAAAGAATTAACTAGATGAAACTGATCTATGAAAAAGAGAGTCATAGGTCTGAAATAAATGCAGCCTTCATATCGAAATATAATTAAAGTCAAATCCCCTCCATTTGGACAACTTTGGATCTAAATTGATTTTAGTTGTTTTAGTTGGTCCGCTGGTGAAAACAGAAAGTACAAACATCAAAGTGAATGCTCCAAGCACCAGACTGTCTCAAAGGTATTTTAAAAATAAACACAGCTTTCTTCACAGACCAGATATGTACTGAGAATAATGGGAATTAAAAATAAAACAGCTTGCACTCAACCATCTAATGATGATTTTATGCATACAGGAACATCTGAATCTAACTGCTTTTCAGCTACTTAAAACAGGATTCATAGAAAAGTCTGGATGAGAGCATTTTCTAAGACTCTAGGTGGTAAAATCTGAATCTATGATTTAGGATTTACATCAAAACAAAAACCATTTTTCTCCTCGTTTTGAATTTACAACATTTAAATATAGTACACACTAAAATTTTGTCCGATGCCCATCAACTTAAAAAAAAAAATCTGTTTCTCCTTTAATAAAAAATCTGTTTCTCCTTTAACAAATTCTTGCTGTAACTGGAGGGAGAAAGGATCTAATAACACTATGTCAAAAAATAACTAGGCAAATTGGCTTTTTAGCTAACATATCCTATCAAGATAAATTTGATTAATATTTTATAATAAAAATATTTAGCAGTTTTATATCTAAGCCACCCAACAGCCTTTTTTTCAGGAAGACATTTATTCTGAGAATTTTGAAGAACTGAATTTCAGATTCATGTTTTTACTGTTATTATTTTCACCTTCTTGGAGACACAGAAACTGGAATCTATGGTCCTTGTTGGTCCCTTCCAACTTGGATAATCTATGATTGTATGAAGTACCTTGCCATCAAAAGTAAATCATTGACATTCCAGTGACATTAAGTCTATACTGTGTGTTTGACTAATAGAATAGGCTGAAAAAAGTTCATACACCAATGGAAACTTTCTTCAGTATATATATATATCTATATATATATATACACATATATATATATATAAAAGAAAAAAAGGGAGGAAGGGAGGAAGGGAGGGAGGGAGGGAGGGAGGGAGGAAGGAAGGAAGGAAGGAAGGAAGGAAGGAAGGAAGGAAGGAAGGAAGGAAGGAAGGAAGGAAGGAAGGAAGGAAGGAAGGAAGGAAGGAAGGAAGGAAGGAAGGAAGGAAGGAAGGAAGGAAGGAAGGAAGGAAGGAAGGAAGGAAGGAAGGAAGAATATATACAAATTGCTATTATTGTACAAATATGGAGTTAAGTGTTTGCCCATAAAAACTATTCAGCATTTTTTTTACATGATATTAAAATTGGAATTAGAATTACACTTACAATTCTTAGAATTATATTAGTTCAGTTGGAAGGGACCTTCAAAGACCATCTAGTCCAATTGCCTGACCAATTCAGAGCAAACCAAAAGTTAAAGCATATCAGTGAGGACATTGTCCAAATGCTCCTTGAGCACTGACAGGCATGGGGCATCAACCACCTCTCTAGAAAGCCTGTTCCAATGTTTGACCACCCTCAAAGTAAAGAAATTTTTCACTATATCCAGTCTGAATGTCCCCTGGTGTCGCTTTGTGATGTTCTCATGTCCTGTGGTCGTTTCCCAGGGAGCAACGACCAGCACCTTCCTCTCTGCTTCCCCTCCTCAGGAAGTTGCAGCAAGCAATAAGGACACTGCACACAATATTCAAGGTGAAGTCACACCAGCACTAAATATACTAGGAGATATACCTCTTCTGAATGGTTGGCTATGCTGTGGTTAGTACACTCCAAAATACAGTTTGTCCCCTTGTCTGCCAGGGCACACTGCTGGCTCACGTGGAGCCTACTGTTGACCAGCACCCCCAGGTCCCTTTCCACTGAGCTGCTCCCCAGACACTCATCTCCCAGACTGTGCCTGCATCTGGCATTGCTCCATCCCAGGTACAGCATCTGGCATTTTCCGTTGCTGGAAGTTCCGTTGTCCCTCAATATTCTCATTCCATACCTAAAATTATTAGCTGTGATAGGAATGGAAGATTTTTTTCCTCTTATTTTATAACACAGATTTCCTGCTGACTTATCACAGAATTTACTCCAATATTCTCCAGAGTGTGATCAACTTACACAAGGCTGAATTTAGCTTTGCATTTGTAAAAAGCTGTAAAACAGGAAAATTAAGAATACTTTTCTTTGTGTTTTTCCTAACTCTCCTTAAAACCTAGATCATGTTACTATAGTTAGAGGTTTATTATAGTCATCTTTTTCACCAACCAGTTTACTCCTCCCTTTGCTTTTTTCTGCATGACTAAATAATTCTGAAAGATTTTATAGCCTTGATTCTCAGGAAAACAAGTGTAGGTCTCCACAAAATGTCATAGTCATGGATCTTTGTATTTTTCAGTACTCATTGACACTTCCTCACTTTTCTTGAGGAAATGAAATTTTAATTCTTTATTTCTCGTTAGCATAAAGTCTTTGAATTTCCATATTAGAGATGAATTTTTACATTAAATGTCATTAATGACCTCTTTCAATAAAACTGAAAATTCTATTATTTTTACCAAAATTGCCATACCAAACAGTGACATGTGACTAAAATCACAGAATCACAGAATCACAGAATTTCTAGGTTGGAAGAGACCTCAAGATCATCGAGTCCAACCTCTAACCTAACACTAACAGTCCCCACTAAACCATATCCCTAAGCTCTACATCTAAACATCTTTTGAAGACTTCCAGGGATGGTGACTCCACCACCTCCCTGGGCAGCCTGTTCCAGCGCCTAACAACCCTTTCAGTAAAGAAGTTCTTCCTAACATCTAACCTAAAACTCCCCTGGCGCAACTTAAGCCCATTCCCCCTCATCCTGTCACCAGGCACGTGGGAGAACAGGCCAACCCCCACCTCTCTACAGCCTCCTTTAAGGTATCTGTAGAGAGCGATAAGGTCGCCCCTGAGCCTCCTCTTCTCCAGGCTGAACAAGCCCGGCTCCTTCAGCCGCTCCTCGTAGGACTTGTTCTCCAGGCCCCTCACCAGCTTCGTCACCCTTCTCTGGACTCTTTCGAGCACCTCGATGTCCTTCTTGTAGCGAAGGGCCCAAAACTGAACAGAGTACTCGAGGTGCGGCCTCACCAGCGCCGAGTACAGGGGGACGATCACCTCCCTAGCCCTGCTGGTCACACTGTTTCTGATACAAGCCAGGATGCCGTTGGCCTTCTTGGCCAAATGTACACCTCCAGGCAATACTGTCAAATAACTGTGAAACGGTCCCATGATGAGTTGCTGAATTTAAACAAATATATGTATATATATATAACTGTTACTGGGATCATTAAAATTTTTAAACTTTTTTGAAGTCACAAATCCATTAAAATGTGAAAATATTTGTAAAAATTGAATGCATTTTAGGTCTCGCCAAACTAGAGTTCAATAAATTCACTACCTGCACTGCTAGACCACTGCGAAATCCTGCAGTCTAGCACTTTATTCAAGGCCGAACACAGGATTTCCCACACAGGGAATGAGTTTTTATACCACGACATTTAATTCAATGAGAAAAAATAATATATAAGCTATTTCAGAGAACGTTAGCAAGTCCTTTTCTAGCTCCTGTAAAGAACGCTGCTCATAGCTTATGACACAACACAAGCCCAAAGTACAGTCTCATGCAGGTCTCCACAAACTGTAAGAACATAAGGACTATAAGATCCTATCTGGACATGTGGGACCATAGCAGTGTTGGCTGAAGTATAAGGTGGTAAAAGGAGGACAGAGTAACACCCTGGCCTTCTAGGCAACAGCTCTCAGCCTAAGGAGCATAAGAAAGGCACAGCAGTAAGAAAGTGAAGAACTCAGAGCCAAGTCGGTAAAAAGGCAAATGGCATCAAGGAGGGAACCATGTTCACTGTATGTGATAGAACTTCTCTTCCTAAAACACAAGCTACCTCTGTTGTCAGCTTTCCTGAACACAGCCACTTCCAAAAACAACTTCAGCTGCAGATAGTTCCCTTGATTTCTCTGTGGCTGAGGTACTTGCTTCGGTGCTAGATGTGCTTCTGTCTACATAGGGTGGAACTTTATTTCTTTTGCTTCCTTCTGCCTCAAAAGCAAAAAGTTATTCAAGGCTTAAAGTATAAAACAGCACTCATATCAATATTTTGCGCTCCAATAGTATTTTGAATTGATAACTCACAAATAAAGGCTTTTTTTCTTCTCTTATGTTAAACTAAGAACTTCTAAAGCTCTCTATTTATCCAGCATGACACTTGGTATCTGTTAATACAATGAAAATATTTTCAGGAAAACACTGTTGAGAAGTTTAGATAGTATGTTTTTTATAAAAAATACAAATGAAGTGAGTTCATCCTGCAAATCTGATTCAGTTTAATAGAGCATGAAGGTTATGAAGGAATGGCTTCTCTACAGAGCTGGCATATGACAAAAACTAATAATTCATTATAGTTATCTATGGCTATTGTCAATATTAATACAAATAAATTATTACTCTAAAATATGACCTGAAAGTTATTGTTATTAAGAAGAGATTCTGTCACTATTTTATACCATTTTAAAAGCTAATTGAGTTATTCAAACTACTTCTGCTACAGACGGCAACAAATACCAGAACAAAAAGCTGGCTTCAGTGCAAATGGCTCTTCTGAGGTGATCTGAAGGTGGACTAGCAGAAAAACCTATATAAATTCCTTCTCAAAATACATGCAACAAAATCAGATTATTTTACTATTAGTATTCATGTTAGACAGAGGTTAGAGACTATCTCAATATTTCTATGCTATTTAAGTACTACATAGATGATACTTTAATGTCAACATATCTGCAGCAATGTAGGAAGAGATCCAAAACGGGTATGAAAATATGGTTCTTGAAGACATACAGTTTCTGAGTCAGGTAAGCATTAAAGATGCCAATTTTTTCAATTCTCCTGGATTCTGTGTGACATCCTCCATCATCCATGGACTGCTGTCATCAATGTATGCCATCTGATCAGGCACAAGAATAGCAGCAGTGCTGCATTTCCTCTCCGTGTTCTTCAATGCTTTACAGGTGTGACAGAAGAAGGGTAAGAAAAAAAATCACCCCTGTTAGTCTGCCTCTGGAGCAAGAAAATTCTCCCTTCAACTGGGAAGGGGTCTAAAACTAAACACAATATTACGGGTGCATCTTCACATGTACTAAGTGGAAAAAATGACAATATAACTGAGAATTTTATAAATTAAACCACTGAGGAGTTGGTATTTCAAGCTACAGCCACAAGGTAGCAGAATAACTTTAATTTGAACCATTTATATGATGCAATGGATGTAAGAACAGATCATAAAAGCATATACATACATAAAAAAGAAAACAGCAGAGATAGCTGTCTCCTCCCAACCTTTAAAAAACAGCCCCCAGACATTCCTTAATGACATAAATGGTAACATTCAGCTGTGCCTGGAAGTTCAATGATGGGAAAATCTGAGAAATGTGGAACACAATCTCATTAAAGAGAAAGACTTAAAATTTATATTTCACAACTCATGAACCAGAACATAGAAAACTATTTGTTTTCCCTCTTTAAACTCTTCAGAAGGAAACAAAAACTTGGGAACTGAGTATAATTATCTAACAATTCTGTTCTAGACTTTGAAAATGTACTAGCTGCCTTTCTGTCTGTACTTGTGCAATGTATTGCATAGTGAAAAATAATTCAATTTAACAATTTTTTTCTCTGTTTTTGTTTGTATTCTTTAGTTGGTATTCTACTTAATGTAGAATTGTACTTCAAGGCTATGCTTCCAAAAGGAGTTAAGTTTTGAGGCAATTCAGATCTTAGGTGAAAGGAATCACCTTCTGTAAGTGTTTAGAGACAGACTTTAGCCCACACACAGAACATATCAAAATCTTTCACTTTAATGGACAGAGAACAGTTCTACAAGAGATCTATTAAAATCATAACATTTGATACAGAAACCTGAACTTTCAACTTGTAAATACTTTAAATATTTTCTTTCCATATTTTAATAGTTTCTTGGAATCTTCCCTAGTTCCCATGATCTGGAAATGACCAGGCAATTTGTTTCAGTCTGCTACCACTGTGCACAGTGTCACACAATTCACCCTTAGGTGAATATCTCACCTACAGGAAGGAAGAATTGCTGGGATTTGTTAGTGATTATTTCTTATCTGCATCTTCTGGACACAGACAGATGGGCCTATCCAAACTGATCCTCATGGTGATCGTATTTTATATTTATTACATATATCATAAAAATCTCTGCATGTTATTTCATGATGATGGCAAACAAAGACATGGGAAGCAAATCAAGGGTAACGGAATGAATCTTATGTGAGAATAGCTCAAAGAAAAGTAATAAAATTCTTTGTCTAATACTAATTAAGCCTGCTGGCAGATTTTCATGAAAAGGTCACTATTGAGTATGTTTTTTCCATATTTGTTTTCAATATAACCTATCTCATGTCTGATGGCTGAATGCAAAAAATATATATATGTCAGCAAAATGTCATTTTCACTTTGTAAAGAATTACCTACAATTGCATGAAAATGCTGATGATTTTGTAGCCATAAGCCTCACACAGGAAATGGGAGGTTTCTTTTCTTAAAAAAGTCAAAAGTTTCTTTCAATTTTATATAATTAAATCATTGCTTCTTGATGTGGTTTTCCTTGGACACATGAATTGCTTTTGACGAACTGTTTATATGGAAGAATGAATTAAGTGTCATTTTTCTATTTTTCTTTTTCCTTTTTCTTCTTCCTTTTTTTTTTTTTCTTGGGGGGGGAGGATGAGGAGGAAGGTATGGGGGAAGATTCAACATTGTAGATTCCTTAATTCAAACCTATGAGTCCTGATATATGGCAAAATGTCACTGATATGCCAGAAAGCAGAAAAACACCACTCTTTTGCACCTCTAATTACAGTAAGCTAAAATTAACACTTGAACTTAAATTTAAACATAGGTAAATATATAAAAATTTTCATCCCATTCCATGTTGCTGAATTACTCTTGCACAGGTAGAAACACTCTTCAAAAACCTCAGAAGGCCCTTGAAAAGGTTTGTCTACTCATTTATTTTACTGATGTTATCGCTTCTTTACAGAAAATCAGATATTTAAGCTTAATCAAGGCTGGCCAACAAAAGAGGAGAAAGTTAGAAATCGTTCTTTTATTGCCTGTTTGGCAGGGAAGAGAGATGAAGTGGTGAAGTGTTACACTAAGCAGTCTAGGAAATGGGGAAATAACTTCTGATTAAATGCAGATGCTGAACTAAAAGTGGCTGCTAATCACACCCACTGGATTCTGCTTTAAAGAGGAAAAGAGTAAAGACATGACCTTCTTCCACTCACCATTTACTTTACTGCCACATAATTCTTCATGCAAAAATACTACAGCGAAATAACTTCAGTCTTCTACAAATGTTTCTACACTTGAGCAGAGGACGATACATATGTGTATATATATATATATATATATATATGTAGGAAGAGAATAAATCAATAAATCACAAACAGAGAAATTAGGATCATGAAGCCGCAGAGCCCTAGTAGTCATTAAAGATGAATAACTGAAAAGAAAAGGAATCCATTTACACATTCAGAATGCAGCACAATCTTTACGATAAAATATATTTCTAAGAGATCAATGTAATGTTAATGTTCAGAGTAAAATATAAAGTTTTCTGCTAATATGACCTTTTTATTTTGTGATGATCATAGATCGTTTTGTGATCAACATTGTTCCAAGACCAACCAAAATCAAATTGATTTAAAGGAGTTTGGTCCAGGCTTTAAAAAAACAACATTCTTTTTTCTTCTAAGTTTAAAATAATAAAATTCAATTTTGTTATGTTTTTGTTTTTGTTAAAAAAAAAAAAAGACAAATGAGCTTTTCTAGAATTTCTTCTTGTATATACCAACTGAACAAGTACACATTGCTCAAATACAAGTTGCTGCTTTGAAATGCTCATAAATCAAAGAGTTCTCACCCCATAATGCATGGCACTGTTTATCATATCAAGGCAGAAAAATTGCTGAAGGGGTTATGGGATGCTATCAGAAAGGCATCCAAAATGATATATCACTGACCACATGTTTTGTGTTTGGAAAACATTCAGTGTACTATAGATGAAGGGGCTACATATTTAGAATCCAGTCCTGCAATTTAATCTGCATGGGTGGACCCTTCTATCTGCATTGATTTTCACTGTAAGACACTTGGGGTTTGTCCATGTGGATTTCATTTTAGAGTGGAGAAATGTTTTCTTTTAGAAAAACACAAATTGTGTCACCAAAATTTTATAGTGCTTCAATTTAAAATGCCCCAATAAAGACACATGGTATTCAGAGAACTGTGATAACCTTCTCTGGGCAAATAAAGCCACTACTAGCCTAAGCATTTGAATTCCTATATGAAAACCTTGTTTGTAAATACCTTCAGTCTAAGCTCTCCAGCTAACTAAACTATGGCTCATAGGAAGGCAGGCAGTGATACAATAATAACACTGTTCTTTGATGGAATATTGTATGAGAAGAAAATGGGGGGACTATGTGTATTTGTGGTACATACTTCTTTTTCAAGTAAGGAATCCTTTATATATTTACATGAAACATGTAATATATGGTAGATTAAAATTATATACTATATTCAGTAAAACACTTTGATTCACTTTGATTCTTAAAAATAAGAACACAAGAAGGCCATCCAGAAGAGATGAAGAGACCAAAAGTCTGTCAAGCCCAGTGCCTGGTATCCAGTGGGGATGACAGGGCAGATGCCTTACTGTAAGTAAGAACAGGGAAAGTTTATACATTGTCTCACCCTAAAATCTTTCAGCCCTCAAATACTTCTTGAGCTACAAATGGTTTCTGCATCTTTAAAAATCTTCAGTGAATTTCTCTTCCATTAAATTTACCAAGCTCCCTCTTGAACCTACACAGATTTTTACAACCCACAACATCCTTTAGCAGGGAGTTGCAATGGTCAGATACCTATAGCATGCGGAACTACCTCCTTTTTTTTAAAACTGATTCCAGAGGGTTTTCACTTAATACTCTCTCCCCTATTCCATCATCCCCCCTGCACCCTTGGTCTACAGCATGGTGAAAACAGAATTAATAATACATAGCATAGCTGCAGCACAACATCTTATTACGCGCATCAGTTATTGTATTATGGATTAAATGGTCTCATTTTTCAGAGATAGAAACCAAGATAGCTAAAGTTTATACCATTGTAAAGAAATAAACAGTACAATTGCCCTTAACCTTCTCTGTTTTTTAATCTATTAATACACAGCAATTTTCTAAAGCTTATAATGAAGAAATGGCATATACTGTTTGTTAGAATCACAGAATTGTAGGGGTTAGAAGGGACCTCAAGAGATCATTGGGTCCAACCCCCCTGCCAAAGCAGGTAAAGCATGTGTTAGGAAAGATTAGGAAACCTCCTGACTCCTCTTTGTTTATTCCAAAAAAATGTGAACAAAAATGCTATTCTGTGAATTCATTCTGCAAAAGTACAGCAATTCTGTAAATTTTACTTCTCCACCTCAATTATTCTTAGGAACAGTTCCGTATGAAATAGAAGTTTGAACATTATTTATTAATGTTAGTGTTGCCTCCTGTGGCGAGTGGTAAAATGTCCAAGCCAAAAATTACTGAGTATGATAGCCACTGCAGAGTCAGGATCCTGCAAACAGTAGGATGCTGAGTTGAAATACACCAGTTCAGGATCTATGACCATCTTATTTTTATTTTCATTTCTGCATAACTTTGTGTTGCTATTTGCATCAATATTTTTCTATTATTGTTGCACAACAAATAACGGTAGTGGGATCATTTCAACTACGAAATGTGTTGAAAATATACATTTCCTAATGTCTAGAAATACTCTCCATTGTTTTGAAGGCCACCAAATCCAGATATTTTCTATTTCAAATAATAGCTTAACTATATATGTGGGAAGATGATAGCATTATATACAAGAATTGAGGAGGAAGGCACAGAAAGGAAATAATTTGTCGCACCTCACCAGTGAAATGACTCTCACTGTTTAACTATAGTAAAATTGCCCATCTAGAATGATAGAAATCAACCTTCATTAAAGTCTGTCAAAGTGCTATTTTGTACTCCAGCAAGACATGAATTGAGGATAATTTTCTTCTGCATTGATCCTATTCTACTTTCTTCATCCAGTTTTGGTCTCTTTTTCCTATGTGTTGCTCATCAGTGGCTAATTAAACCAGGTAGACTTATCCAGTTCAGAAATCTCTTGTTTGATATGATGTTTTTCCAGCTGAAACTGTTTCATCTGGCAGTTGCAGGAAACATAATTTAAAAAGCAGCAAAGATGAGTTAGTCTGTTAGAGAGATTACAGGATACCTTCTTACATGGATCTTACTCCAACTACCATTTGAAGCCAATGGGAACCTTGAAAATAACTTCATCTGGAGTTGCATTTTTCTCTCAAGCAAACCATCAGCTTGGGAATCAGTGCTTAAATATAGACTTCATGATGGGAAGAACGTCTCTGAACCTGAAATCTGACCAAATTCTCTGCAAAGGCAGAAGCGGACAATTCTCAACAGTCTGTAAAGGACCTCTTTTATGAGACAGAATTACTGTCATTCAGAATCTTTTGTATATCTTGTACTGTATATTAGTCAATGTTGCTATTTTTGCATTAGTATGTACCTACTTTCACAATTAGATTTTTGTGTTGTCCTATGCCAAACCTACTAAAGCTAATGAAAAAATTGAGTTCTCCCCAAAACTCCTATTTTTCATTTTACTATATTTTGAATTACAAAATACTGCTTTATTTTGAACTACTCTAAACTAAATGGAAGTAAGAAAGAACATAATAGTTGTAAATAATTTATTAGCTGCAACTATAATTCATTGTAATAAATATTGATATATATTAGATATTGATATCTCAACTTTCCAGATAGAGAAACTAAGGCATAAATGGAGGATTTCCCATTACTTAACAATAACTTGTTGTTATAACCCTGAGACTCATGAACACCCACTGTGTTATTTATCTTGGTCAGTGCAGCCTTCCAGATGTACAGTCTGCTGATTAAACTTCAGAGATTAGTTGTTATCTTAATCTTCACTGTAGATCTTCTAAAATATTAAATGAAGCCAGTGTTTCATTCCCTGTTTCTTTCAGAATGGTTTTGCCTATTTTACATCTGCGAAAACATTCCTTATCTTTCCTGCTGCTTATTTGGAAGATCTGGAATGGATATGTATGTCTTGACATTTTCACAGGCTTCAGACATTCTAATTTCCTGATCATCATCGTTGGCAAGTTCTTCTTTTTCTTCAGTATTTCATCTTCTTCCCTTGGGAAATGAGTATTTTTGCTGTCTGTTCTTATAATCTTTTGGGAGTCCGCAGTTAAATAAAATTTTGATAAGTCTAGCTATGTATACTTCTTTCTGTCAGTGAATCACATTCTAGCCTCTGTTATCTCTCTTAGCTACTCTATTCCTTCTGTAAATGATGAGAGTTTTGTTTAGTTGGGAACTTATTTCTTAAATGCCTTTCATTTCTGATTGCATTACAACTGTCTGTGCTCATCATCTTCTATATTTGTTGCTTCATATTTATATCCAGCATGCTTTTTTTTACTTCATTACTTTTTTTTATTTTTTTAACTGACTGTAGCTGTTGCTCTTTCCTTTGCAGTACACTAATCGTTAGTAACAATGTACAATCTCAGTGGCACCTACGAATTGTAATATGTTTGCTTTTATCATGTCTCTTTTATTACTTCACCCAGTCTTCTTCCATAACTCATCACACTGAAATTCTACAGTTTTATTAGCCCTAAATGTAACACAGATAGATGAATAACCTCTGCTTTAAGACTGCCCAATCACTGCCTCTCCAAACAATCATGTTATTCAAATAAGGGATCACCTCAGCCTCAAGCCAATTTGACCCTTGGATAATGTTAGACTGGTCAACGAGGTTGGCCTTGGAAAAAACTGAGAGCAATTTGTCTCCATACAAATATAGAAATCATTCTGGTTTAAGATTTCTATTTTTCTTTGTATTAGTAAACACATTTCTGTGTCTATGATCGCCTATTCTAAAGATTCAGTTGACCCTGGACAGATGGAAAATTCATGGTAGGGGAGCAAAACCCTTTGAAGTATGTCTTCCCCAGCTGTTTCATCAAGCAAGCAAGAACAGACTCTACATGGTACACCGCAGGGCCAGTACACAAACTCTATATATTTCTTGTCTAATACCTCATGGTGGGAATCAGCAAGAGACTAGATGCATCCTGGAGTACTTCACCGTACTGTCATCATTGTGACATGTACAGTACACCTTCCATACAATGAGGCTGGCTGGATTCTTTCCTTCCTATATTTTGGCAACCTTTGCCATAAACACACTTTTAACAAGGCTTCCTTCTCAAAAAAAAAAATAATAATAATAATAATAAAATGCTGAAAGTACTGTAATACTCTCTCTGATAATCTTCACAAATCTACTTGGGAAAGTAACAGACATTCCTGTAGGGCTGTACATCACTTAAGAGTACTCAGCACACTCAGCAGAAAAACAGCTGGCCTTTGAGTTAGCTATTACTGGTCAGAAAAGAGAATCCTATAATCCTAAAATGGCTTGGGTTGGAAGGAACCTTAAAGATCATCTAATTCCATCCTCAAAGTTAAATTATCTGAAAAATGTCTACTCAGTGATTGGTTGTAGCACATAATAAAATTAAAAAATAAATAAATAACACAAGCAAACAGAATAGAAACATGGTTAGAAAAGAAATGGAAAGAAATTAAGAATAAAACAGAAGCACCATTATGCCACCAAATGAACCCATATTGAATCCATACAGAGGAAATATTACTCATTATTTGTTTTAGTTGTATTATTCTTGAACTGAATGTCTTTGACGGCCAGAGTTACACATACCATCAGTCTGATGCAGAATATCAACTCTGTCATTACCATTCTCTTCTATAGTTAATATTCCCCACAGAAATGCTTGATCAAATCTCAGATACATTCTTTCGGAGGAGGAAGTTTGAAAACTACACTTTAATATACATGTGCCACCAAATCAAATATGGTTTTGAATCTTGAAAAATAGTTCTCTGTGTAACACAGCTCATATTTGTTTAGTATGCTTCAGCTATCACTAGTAGTTTGTGGTCTGTATATCTTTTACATTTAGTTGCTGAATGTGCTTTTTCAGATTACAATGCTGTAAAACACAATCGGTTTGATTTCTTTTCAATACCAGGTTACAGTAATAATGTTTTGAATCTTTTTTGTTTTTCCCACTTCTTGCTTTGCAAATGTCTTTGTCTGTTTTTCCTTTTATAAATAATCTCCATTATTAATTTAGCTATGCTAGTTTTTTAATTGATTACCATGTCCTCCTAAATTATTTATTTAATTTCAGTGTCTTCTTTTGACAGCCAGACATCTTAAATATTTCCAAAGATTGATTCTGTTAACTGCCTAACATACTCTACTTTGATTGTTCTTCCTTCAATACTCCTCTCTTTCTTTTTTTTCTTTCTTCATAGATCTCTATGTTTCATTATTTAATGTAAGTTCCTTTCTGTCAGCCATTTGATTACTTTAGACAATTTTTCCTTCCTGTGTTCACTCTTTGTTTATATTACTCTTTTGTGTAAGTAAGTTCATCAGAGTATTTGCACTGATTCTGGTTATCATTTCATTAATTACAACAAACACAATTTTCATTTACCTGTTTCCCTTAAAATAATTGAAGCAATTTCTGGACTTCATGTCTGCGAAGTTGTCATGAAGTTGACTGTGACAGAATCAGAGAATTGTAGGGGTCAGAAGGGACCTCAAGAGATCATCATGTCCAACACCCTGCCAAAGCAGATTCCCTAAAGAAGGTTGCCCAGGTAGGCGTCGAGATAGGATAAAAAAATACCGGGAAATCCTTTCAGTGCAGCTGTTTTAATTTACTCATGTTGGTAATAGCATTCATTTCATTAAAAACAAATAATAACAAATTAAAATATTTACTGTCTTCTCAATTAAACATATAGCAATTCAATAACTTCTGAAATTTCTGACACGTGTAGTATTTTGTTATTGTTTGGTGCTATTGGGGGACTTCTTTCATAATAGAATTATGTGTTTGATTATTTCTGAGGCTTCTTCCCAGGGATGATCTTTAGTACAAATGTTTGCTAGATACCTCTATGGTATCCATCGATCACTCTAATCACTCTGGGATCACTCTAATGTCAGTCTACAGCTGATATCCATAAGAATTTGTTGAGTCTCCTTGCAGGAAGGCAAATCTTGCCTCCCCCTCCCCCCTTGGAATGACTAAGAAGAACCCTCTAACAGGGTTTGCAGAGATTTCCTTCCCCATTACACTGCACTGTAGGTTTTCCTGTAGAAAGGGTACTCAGACTCCCTTCTCTCTGCCTTTAGTCACACTATCAATAACAGTAGCAGAAAGTTGATGAAATGGCTCAGTGTAGGGAATGACTGCTTAGTTTTCTGCCCTGTTTCAGTATTCCCTGCACAATGTTGAATTTATTTTTCCAAGATGCACAATACATGGACAAGCATGATCATATAAGCATAGTTTTCCCACAAGACGTTCAACTGGTGTTTCCAAAAGAACCAAAACACATCCTTTCAACTTCTGCTTTGCTTGATTGGTGCTGAATTCTTTCATTTACAGCCTCTAAAATCTCAATTGCAATGCAGAGTCTTGAACAAAAATAAATTTGAATCGCACATGAGCTGCTATCAGGACTTGGAAAGGTAAGAGGTGACCATATGGCAGCTGCAAACTAGACTTATTCTTCTGACCAGTAACTCAAGAAGACTGACACCCCACAACTCCAGGTTCACGAGGCTCCCAGTGTTTTTATCTAGAGTTCCAGTATACCATACACAAATGTTAACAAAGCTTCCAAGCCCCTTTTAAATTTGTGTAGATTGAGACTTACTACTACAGCAATGTTGTGTATTTATCTTCCATCACCCTCCCTTTGAAATCCATCCACAAGTTTAGGGCTCCACAAGGTCTCAGAGCTTTGCTTTCTGGTAAAGTTGCTAACATAAACACTAAGATCATTAGCTTCATGCACAGAAGATCAAGCTCTAAATTCCTTTAATTTTTATTCTTTTTTCCTTAAAATGGCACTGAAAGTATAACATTCTGGAGTAAGAAGAACTCTTCTGAAGCTAATTTCATTTTCATCGTGCATTTTTCCCTCTCTTTTTTAGCTTGATCCCAGCCTCTACTATAGTGGCTGATGTGCTGTCGAGGATCGATGAGGTCTCACATAGCCAGTGGTTCCAAATTATCACAATGAAAAAGTCCATATTAGTTTTTAAGCCACATTCATTGCCACAATTCTGAAGTTCACAAAGAATGGCTACACCAGTTAAAATCTTATTTTAAAGTCTGTAAGACATACTATAAGGAACAGTCTTTCTTGTGCTTTCATATCTTGAAGTAATCACTTTATAGTGCTTGCAGAGTTATTTGAAGAACAGTCTCAGGGCATCATCTTTTGATGCATTACAAGAATAAAATATATGTTTAGTTTGTGAAGTAATACTATTTCTTAGGTTTAGCAGTGTCACACAATCTAAACTTAATGGACTCACAACAAATCTTCATTTGCCAGGTGCAGTTTGTAAAGAATCTTATGAAAATGAAAGCTGATTTCACTGGAGTCTTGATTATTAAGATGTGCATGAAGTTTCCTCCAGTAACAAGTATGTGCAACACAGTGACATCTCCACTGAGAAAATAGTTGAGCCAGTTGGAGGCATGTCCTCACTTGCAGAGGTCAGCCAATGTGAAGTGTAACAGCTATTATTTTGGGCTTTCAAAGACTGGGAAGCCTGTACAGTGTTTTTTCCCTTCTCTCCCTAGAGAAAGGATAAATACCAAATGGGCCCAGCTGAGATTTATAAAGTGAACAGCTAGAGATGAGGAATAAACCATCTCAGATCAGCAGTCACCACAAATTTTTGCTTGAAGACTAATTTCAGGACACCTCTTCATGTGGGACTGCTTTGCTTTCCTCCTTCCCCCACAGGAATATCCCCCTATGTGATTGTTTGTGGTCTCTTGACCTACATTTGATTTCTTTATCTACTTTTTTATTTCCTTCTTTCTTTCCTCCCTTCTTTTTCTCTCTTATTTCCTTCCTTCCTTCCTTCCTTCCTTCCTTCCTTCCTTCCTTCCTTCCTTCCTTCCTTCCTTCCTTCCTTCCTTCCTTCCTTTTTCTTTCTTTCTTTCTTTCTTTCTTTCTTTCTTTCTTTCTTTCTTTCTTTCTTTCTTTCTTTCTTTCTTTCTTTCTTTCTTTCTTTCTTTCTTTCTTTCTTTCTTTCTTTCTTTCTTTCTTTCTTTCTTTCTTTCTCTTTCTTTCTTTTTCTTTCTTTCTTTTTCTTTCTTTCTTTCTTTCTTTTTCTCTTTCTTTCTCTCTCTCTCTCTCTTTCTCTCTTTCTCTCTTTCTCTCTCTCTTTCTTTCTCTCTGTTTCTCTCTTTCTCTCTTTCTCTCTCTCTTTCTCTCACCCTTTCTCTCTCTCTTTCTCTCTCTTTCTCTCTTTCTCTCTCTTTCTCTCTTCCTCTTTCTCTCTCTCTCTCTTTCTTTCTCTCTTTCTCTCTCTCTCTTTCTCTCTCTTTCTCTCACTTTCTCTCTCTCTTTCTCTCTTTCTCTCTCTTTCTCTCACTCTTTCTCTCTCTTTCTCTCTTTCTCTCTCTTTCTCTCACTCTTTCTCTCTCTCTTTCTCTCTTTCTCTCTCTTTCTCTCTTTCTCTCTCTTTCTCTCTTTTTCTCTCTTTCTCTCTTTTTCATTTTCTCTCTTTCCCTCTCTCTTTCCTTCCTTCCTTCCTTCCTTCCTTCCTTCCTTCCTTCCTTCCTTCCTTCCTTCCTTTTTTAATCTGAGAAGTAGTCTTAAATTCCTTTTATGTCTCCATTTCAGCCTCACTTGGAGAGATTTTCTAGCTGTTACGCTGAATTAACACTTCTCCTACCCTAGTCAAGCCCAGAACCTGAATTCAGTCTTGGTCTGGGTACCTGTGACTGCTCTCAAGCTCTACTTTCTATGCACTTTGGAACACAAGATGTATCTTCTTATTTTCACACTATACTTAATCCCCAGATCCTCTGAGCCTTCAAGTGCTCCTCTCTTGATTACACAAATCTTGAAGTGTGTCATTGAGGCTGGGCATTTTTTCTATCCACTTACTGTTACACAAAAGTGTTACAGTGGATGATCTTGAATCATCATTTTGGCATGGCTTGATGCAGATACTCTCATAATGCTTGCAGCAGTAGTTTAATATGGAGATACTATTTTAGTTGTAAATTTGCTTGTAAGCTCAGTTAAATGGCTGCAATGTTGAATCAGGTTTGCAGGCAGGGTGAAGAGCTTTTGTGATTTTAAGTTGGGTGAACAATTCAGACACAAAGCATCCATTTTTGTGTCGTTATTTATAGAACCACAAAATCATAGAATCACTGAGGTTGGAAAAGACCTCCAAGATCATCAGGTCCAACCATCCCACTACCACCAATATCACCCACTAAACCATGTCCCTAAGCCACGTCCAAGCTTTCCTTAAACACCCTCAGGGACAGTGACTTCACAACTTCCCTGGGCAACCCATTCCAATCCCTGACTACTCTTTCTGAGAAGAAATATCTCCTAGCTTCTAACTTGAACCTCCCCTGGTGCAACTTGAGGCCATTCCCTCTAGTCCTAATGCTAGTTATCTGTGAGAAGAGGCTGATCCTCTGCTCCCCACTCCTTCCTTTCAGGTAGTTTTAGAGTGCAATAAGGTCTCCCCTGAGCCTCCTCTTCTCCAGACTAAACAATTCCACTTCCCTCAGCCACTCCTCATCAGACTTGTGTTCCAGGCCCTTCACCAGCTTCATAGCCCTTCTCTGGACATGTTCAATGGCCTCAATCTCCTTCTTGTAGTGAGGGGCCCAAAACTGAACACAGTACTCAAGGTGTGGCCTCAGCAGAGCAGAATACAAGGAGATGATTACCTCCCTGGTCCTGCTGGCTACACTATTCCTGGTACAAGCCAGGATGCTGTTGACCTTCTTGGCCACCTGGGCACATTGCTATCTCGTGTTCAGGTGAGCATCCAAACCAAAAACCTCTAAGATCATCTGGTCCAACCATCTCCCTACCACCAATGTCACCTACTAAACCATGTCCCTATGGACCATGTTCAACCTTTCCTTAGACACCCCCTGGGACGTTGATGCCACCACTTCCCTGGGCAACCATTCCAATGACTGATTACTCTTTCTGAGAAGAAATGTCTCTGAATTTCTAACCTGAAAATATATATTCAGTCTAAGAGAATAAATACGTTACTGAGTTTAGGCTGATTCCAATGTTCTTGTTCAGCTGTTTCCACATGGCTCCAACTTGGAGTTTGACTTGCAGCACAACTTTGTTTTGTCCAATAAGTTTGTAGGTATTGAAATAAAGGATCTTTTTAAGGTCTGAACTTCAGACTTTTCTCTGTCACATGACTAAGATGAAGCAGAGGAAAATATATTTCAAAGAAGGCATTTCCACAAGAAAGAGAGAATATTCATGTTTCAGCCTACAGTGGAAAGCTCTTGTATGACATGAACAATATTATTTATTCAGTAGAAGTAACATTAAGCTTATGTGTCAATGCTGTGCTGAATGCAGACCTTAATCTCTTAGCTCCTGAAGATAAGCTTTCAACAAGAAGACCACAACGATAGAGGTAAACTGAGGTTTAACTGCTACTTACCAATGACATGGGGTTTCTACACTATGTCACAACCACACTGCTATTTCATTCCACTTCTTTGGTTTTGCCCCACAGGCTATTCAGTGACTTTTTTTCTGTGACCTGGAAGGCAGTGCATAAAAGATATTTCTTCTGGGAATGTCATCACGTGAAAGAAGCTGATGTTATTACTATTAGCACAGACAGCTTCCAAAGGAACAGGAAAGAAAGATAGCTCAGAAAGATAGCCAAATTTGCCACCACCATCCCTGAAACTGTTTGGCGTGTTGAGAAAAATGGCATGCACTTTTCAAAGGCAAAGAGACTCTTGTACAGTAGCAGCAAATTTCTCCTTGCCTAGTGAGTGCACAGGTAGTCGTTATGAGCTAAATACTCAAAATAGCTTCATAAAAACAATTACACAGTTATTGTTACCAAGTGAGTTCATGGATTTCAATGAAGAAGAATGAAAAAACCTCACTCAAATGCAAGCTCAATCATTTTTTATTACAAAAAGCACCGTCAGGAAGAACGTAATTTATATTCATAAGTATTTTTTACCTGTCATTCCTTCAGCTTGATAGATGTCAGAATACTACATTTTTAGTAGACTTGCAATTGCTGGAGAACTTAAATACACCCTGTGATTATATGCTGCAAGGCCGACAGCTTAAATGCCAAATAGCCATTGCAATGCTCCTGGCAAAGCTGTTCTGCCTTTGTGGCAGAAATTCAGGTGCTTGTCTTCAGCTGCAATTATTGTTTGATGTTTGGAATAATCTTTGGTTGCTCCTTTTCCCTCCCTCTCTCCTTCCTTTTCTGTCCTTTAAGGCCTATTGATACAGTTGAAACACTGCATAAATTATCATTTCTGCCAGGAAGGAATATAGGTTTCCTACTACATATTTGATGTTATGGAATTGCTGATCCCTTTTCTGTTAAGAAAGTGCATTACTAAGTTTCCAAAGTAATAATCTTTTTAAAATATTGAAGAAGTACTTGCAGTTAGTACATAAAAAAGAGTGAAATCAATGTTTAATTCACTAGCAGGGCACCTTAATATTTACCATTAACAAAGTGACTAGAAATAAAATATTGCAGAATTTTATCCTGATTAAATGTATATTATAGACAAACTAAAAGTGGCAAGTGTTTTCTTCATACAACTTCTGACAATTATTCCAAATAAAATATACAGAAAAATAACTATTATTTATTGTTCATAAGCAAAATAAGAACCAGTAGATGACAAAATAAGCATCTGTATTATCTATATCTGGTTTTGGAGATATTGGGTGGATCCTTATACCTGAAGAAACAAACAATCTGCCTTTGATTTTTAACTTAATTCCTTGGAAATACATGAATTAATTTCTGAGCTAACAAGAACTGACATGCCATTTCAACATGATCAGAAATGTCAACTTCAGTGCTGCTGGACAGGCTGTTTTGTCCTGCAGACATATATATACCAAGCCACACCACATACATGGATGTCAGAGCTATTCGACAGGCCCCATTCAGATATGTACTAACCACATAAATTCTGCTCAAAATCTTGTGTGCTTCCTTGGAAGTTTGTATCCCAAGCTAACTTACTAAAACCTTAGCAAAACATGCTAAGCAAACATGCTTAGCAAAAAAATCTGTATAAATTACCTAAAGCACTTTGCTTTATGGCGTTAACCACGATCAGGAAAAAACATGTAATCAGAAACTTTTACTGCTCACCCGTCTGACAGCAGGGTATAGAACGTTTTACTGCTCCTTCGAGCACCCATACCTGGTACATAGTGATTTCTTAAGTCTATGCAAAACACAGTAAATTGAATACCATCTTGATTTCTCTGCTAATTCTGACTACCAGTAATGACTATTACTTTGGAAAAGCTGGAGTAAGAAGCAGTGCTTTATAGACAGTCTTTGAAATACTGTTTTGGACATAAAGCAGAGACTAATAATGTTAACACTTCAAAAGTTTTAAGGTCCAGTCATACCTTAATAGTCAAGAAGATGTGTACACACTCAATCAGCAATATTCTGGAAGTTTTCTGTATGCTATTCCGATCCAGGTAGTGTTCATAACAGATGGGACACTGTCATGGTTTCAGTGGAAAACCAGTCTGATCGAGCATGATGGTTCCCACATCCATTTTTCAGGCTTATAGAAATAAGCCAAGAATAAAAAGTGTAGAAGTATCTGGGAATCTATACAAATACAAGCACAAGTTTATATACTATGACAAACCAGAACCCCTTCTAACATTTCAAAAGTAATTAATTGCATTAGTATCATTTTTCTTGCCTTGGATTCAGGCGTGGAATACAGGAAGCAGATGGAATCTATGAATACTAAGATACTTTTTGAGAAATTAAAAAAAATACATTCAAAAAATGAATGACAATGGTCTAACATTGGCATTGAAACAGCAAGAAACATTTTTGGTTAAATTTTAAAAGCTTTATTCAAACTAAAGCTTGTTTAAACTGATGTTAGTATGAATAACAACTACTGCAGTGCCTTTCAGACATATTCAGTAGTTACACTGAATATTTCTATGACACTGTTTGTTCTATTCCATGTTCAAGGCTCATAGTAAATAGCTAACATAAAGTTGAGAGATCCAACTGTCATTTCCTGTCTTGATATTTTTAAGATAGAATGATGAGCATTAATCCTGAATATGTTAATTATTTGAACTAACTAACTAACTAAATAAATAAATCATGTCAACTTTTAGTACCTGGACATTCTTTACCAAGCTGGCTTCTGCACTTTCTAATTTGAAAAGCCTACTGCAGCCCATGGCTTGCATTAGCAGCTCAGCACTTAGGAGGTTAGGAAGTCAAATATCTAAGTCATATTTTGTAGGAAAATACAGAATCCAAAGGACACTGCCCTCACAACCAATGTGAGGAGAACATCGATATAAAAACATTTAAAGGTAAAAAGAAAGTTTTACTGTTCTTCTATGTAGTTTTGGATCTGTTTTTTCTTTGCATTCTCAGCCTCAGGAAATGAAACTTGAATTCATATCTCAGTGCGTTTTTGCATGCAAGGCACATAACGTGCTTGCAAATGGAGCACTGAAATTATTTGAAAACAAGGGCAGAATAGAAAGTTATCAAAGTTGATATATACAGATTTAAATATACCTACAACTAAGGTGCTAGGACAGACCCCAGTTCCCCCAGTGCTATTCCAGGGTAATGCAATGTCAGTGGTTCTGCAGTTTGGTTTTTTTTTGGCTTAGTTTTTTAAATCTATAACCCAATAAGTCTCTTGCAACAGGTAAAGAGGAAGCACAGACTATTCTTAACTACAGTCAGTTTCCCCAATGTAAAGCATGGAAGAAAACCTATTAAGAATAAGCATAATTCTGAACATTCTTTTCTGCTGTTGATTGTAGAGGAAGCCATTTCCTAAAACAAATGTACATCATTCCACACAAATTGACTAAGCACTGTGATGCCTGTTAGTGCAGTACCACTGCAGTACCACTAGTACACATTTAGACTGTGTACTATTTGCTGCCAATACAGACTTCTGAGAATCTCAGTGCTACAGTACTATCAGTTAGTATCAGTTAGGCTTCTAAGAAAGAATGTTAATAGTATTAATGATGGACAAAATTATTCTGTTTCCCTAGAATATGAATCATAGACAAAAATAAATAAACAAACAAACAAATAAATAAATAAATAAAAACAACCAATAATAATTTGTTCAATTTCTGTACTTCATGGAAGAGTTTCCTCAGATTTTTCTTACTATACATTCCTCTACTAGTGATTAAATGATAAATCTTCAAAGAATCCCTGTTTTCGGGCTACAAAAGTCAAAAATTAATTACTCTGGAATTCCTACAGCATTAGATTTGAGCAAAAATGAACATCGCAAGAACAGTCTTATGTGCTAGGAAGTAACTAATTTCTCATTGAAACAGCATAAAACATGGCTCATTTAACAGAGTTCTTTAGTGATTGTTAGAATCACCTTTCCTTTTGTTTGTTGGGTCCTGTTTCTAGCTTCCCAGTTCCTCCCATCCCTGAACAGGAAATACAGAGTTATCGTATGTAGCTAACTTTTCTATTTCTAGTGTCCTGATTCTTTAAAACTGATACAAAGTAATAGAGGCAAATTGAACTAAATGTCTGTTGCAAAACTCTTCTTCTATACTATTGATTTTTGAGGTGAGGTCTATAAATTATATTGTAGATCTACTTACAAAAATGTGATATGCTTTTAGGGGCTAGAGATTTTGTTGTTGTTTCTGTTTTGTTCTGTGGTGTATTTTTTCATTTGTTTGTCTTTTAAGAATAGTCAGAGAATTATTTGTAATATAATGTGCAGAATTAAAGAGGTCAAGAAAAGTTTCTAAAATACATACCATGTTGCTTGCTAAATTCAAGCTAAATGAAAAGAGGCCATAAGTCTAAATTGTTGTTGAATAAACACAAAGATTCTAGTCTCAGTATCAACAAGACAGAAAAAATCTGACTTGAAAAAGATTTCAAAAAGGGAAAGGGAAAGGGAAAAGAGAAAGGTGACAAATTTTGCTATCAGCTCTTGACAGCTACCTTTAGAACCTCTGCAATAGTTGACAATATAAGTATCAGCACCTCTCCAAGATGCAACCAGACTCAGATATGGTAGGATAGGAAGTGCTCTGCTATTATCTTTGACCAGAAGAAATAAGAAGTTAAACACTGAAGGCTACGCTACCTTTCTATTTATCATATTATACATATTATAGATATTATAGATATTATACATCTGGTCCTCCACTATCCTGTTCAGGCCAGCCCAATTCAAAAGACCTGTGTGCACTCCCAGTCAAATTCACCAAGAAGGGATGTGTCCCACCCCTACACCATGTTTTTAAGACATTCAGACAAGATATATGATAAATTCACAATACTTCTGCTACATAAGGAGAATCAAGCCCACAGTTTCTGCTTCCTGAAGAATGCTGTCCTTCTGAATCTTCAGACAATCTCATAATTCACAGACTGTACAAAGGGTTTTCCTATACACTCTATCTGAAAGTGCTCTTCTTGTGTTGTTTTTCTGGAAGAACTTGTGGAGATTTTTTTTTCTTTCCTGAAGAAAACATTCATTCTAACTTTCATAAAAGCACTGAAAGCTACATGCTTTAGTTTGTAAAATTCTTCTGACCTCTCAAAAACTGAGGTCAGCAAATGCAAGGAAGCTACTGACAGTTTCTTATAGAAGACAGATGGCATGCTGTTGGCAAATATAGGTTGAAAGGGTAAGGGTTTAGTTTACAGCAAAAAGGGCCAGTTTCAAACAGACTGGGTGTTCTTCCTCAAAGATATAAGAAAATGTTTTGAGTCCCCATCCAGATACTCCCTATTCACCAATACTGTATCTTTAAAAAGAAACGTATCAACTCTTCAAGCACTGTCTGAAGCAGGACAAATTAACATGGAATAAAACATAACACCAACCTATTAATTCAAGTAACCTGAACAGTCAGCTGATTCTTTTTCTTGTATTTGAATGGCAATGACCAACAATTTGGACAAATTGTCTGACTGTGAGATAAACAGGTCCATGCTATAATGGGTAATGAACTGGTTTAACAGTGGAGCTCTAAAGATTGTAGTGAATGGGCCCTAAATATGATCAGAAGGCTGCAGCACCTCTCCTAAGAAGACAGGTTAAGAGAGCTGGCTGGAGAAGAGAAAGCTCCAGGAAGACCTCATTGCAGCTTTTCAGGACGTAAAGGGGACTTATAAAAAAGATGGAGAGTTACTTTTTACATGGGCAGATAGAGATAGGACCACTGGGGACAATTTTAAACTAAAAATGGGGAGGTTTATAGTAGATGTTAGGATTACATTCTTTACTCAGAGGGTGGTGAGGCACTGGCACAGGTTGCCCAGGGTTGTGGATACCCCAACCCCGGAGGTATTCAACGTCAGGTTGGATGCGGCTGTGGGCAACCTGGTCTGGAGGAAAAGGAGGTTAGAACAAGATGATTTTTAAAGTCCTTTCCAACCAGGTCATTCTATCACTCTATGATAAGTCAGCAGAACAGTTGTATTATAAAATAGAAGGAAAAATAGATGAAAGGGACCTGCAGGTTGATAGCATGTGAGCCAGCAGCGTGCCCTGGCACACAAGGGGGACAAACTGCATTTTGGAGTGTATTAACCACAGCATAGCCAGCCAGTCAGAAAGGAGATCCTCACAGTGTATTTGGTGCTGGTGCGGCCTCACCTTGAATATTGTGTGCAGCTCTAGTCTCCATAATATAATAAGGATGACAAGATCTTTGAAAGCATCCAGAGAATAGCAACAGAGCTGGTAACAGTCCTGGAAGGCATGTCCTGTGAGGAGAGGCTGAAGACACTTGGGTTGTCCAGTCTGGAGAAAAGGAGACTCAGAGGCAGCCTCATTGCTCGCTGCAACTTTCTGAGGAGGGCATGTGGAGAGGGAAGTGCTGGTCTCTGCTCCCTGGGAACTGATTTCAGGGTATGTGGGAACTGCATCAGGGGAGGGAGGTTCAGACTGGACATTAGGAACACTTTATTTACCATGAGAGTGGTCAAACACTGGAACAGTCTTCCTAGAGAGGTGGTTGATGCCTGTCAGTGTTCAAGGGGCATTTGGACAATGTCCTTACCAATATGCTTTAACTTTTGGTTAGTTCTGAACTGGCCAAGCAGTTGGACTAGATGGTCTTTTAAATAGCCAATAGTTCCAGATGAATTATTCCATTCTATTTCTTAGCTAATACTTCTCTTCTGTTGCTTGTCATGCTGATCTTCACTCAAAGTTCATTACAGGTGACTAGCATAATTCTAAATTTACATAGTACACATTTCTTCTTATTTCATAGCATTATTTTTCTCAGTCCTTCCTTCCCTTGCCATTTTTAAAATGTGAGCAAATAGTCTTTGGATCCATCATGGTGAAACATTCAGACTTTGCATTAATTTGATTATCTTTTCAGAATCCAGATAATACTGAGCAGCTGTGACCATATACACATTATGCTGTACATTCATTTCAGAAAGTGATGGGGATACTAAATATATTTTCTTGCTTATTCTTTTTGGTGTGCAAAGCTGACCACATGTGGCAAAGTTACTCACATTTATTTTGGAATGGTTCATTGTCTCAAATTGCAGATCATGAATAAATGTTAGCAGAAAGTCTAATATTTGCATGTCAAAATAATAAATTTCAATAAATTAATTAAAATAACACCAAAGCTCAGACATGAGATTTTGAAATTGGAAGTACTTGTCAAAGTTATTTTAATGTATGAGTCATTTCTGCATGTTCATCATAGCTGAAACTCACAACATTGGAATAGAATAATGTGAAGTTTGGGAACTTTCATAGGCTAGGATTTTATACAAGATTTTTCTTCACAGTATTCTAGCTTCTAAGTGTTTCATCATTTAGCAAAAAAATTGATCAGTTTCATCTCTTGGATGATATGGACATATGATCTATATTATCTGTTGTAATGTATTAAGAAGTGCACCACTTTACCATGTGGTTTACTGTTCATAAACAAAACAAATGGGAAGTCAGACGGACAGCCTTGAGCCTCAGTGACACAATGTTTTTAAGCTGTGGCAACACAACTTTGCCATAAACATCAATGGGGAAGAGACTATATGAAGGACTAATTTTATTCACTACTGAAATGCAGCAGTCTCTGTTTTCAGCAGTTTTGCAACAGCACAGAAACTCTGTACTACTGCTACCTTTTTTTTTTTCTTTAATGCATTTATCTTGAGTAAAAGAAAAGTTTTGTGTTATCTGTTTTCAGTATATACTCTCATCTATGGTTAATATCCAATAAATATATTTTATATTAAATATATTTTAAGTTCATTTGCTTTACTGTTTAGGCTAGAGAAACATGTAACAGGAATGAGGAGATGTTGCTGAAGCTTTTTCATATATTTTAAAATGTCTTATTTAATAGTTGAGTATACAGTTCTACAGATTATTGTGATAATTCTAGGTCTTTTAAATTTTTATGTTTCTTATAGCATTGTAACTTTAAAACACCTATTCTGCCCGAGTTTCATTATCTCACTTTCTCTTCTACCCTGTTCCTAGGCTAGTTTAGATGAAGCCTTTATTATTCTGCTCCTTATCTATTCATCTGTTTTAATAGTTTAATATTTGAATGACTTTATCCACTAGAAACCAAATAATGGCTTTTTTTATCACTGGTATATTTCTTAAAGACAGAGATTTTGTATATCCCCCCCCCAAAAAAAGTTTTCTGTCAATATTTCTGACAATATTGAGTGTCCAGCTGCTTAAAAGGCTTCACGCTGTAGTTGATGAATAGCCTCTGACCACCCTCATGTTTCTCCTTTTTTCATTCTCTGTAGGATGCAAATGGTTGCCTTCTTCAGAAAGACCATTAGTGTTCCAATATCTGTATCAGTCCCACAGTAAGTGAAATGAACACTAAATCTTACTTTCCAATACTTTCATAGAATCATAAAGGTTGGAAAAGACCTCCAAGATCATCTGGTCCAACCATCCCACTACCACCAGTATCACGCACTAAACCATGTCCCTAAGCCACGTCCAAGCTTTCCTTAAACACCCTCAGGGACAGTGACTTCACAACTTCCCCGGGAAACCCATTCCAATCCCTGACTACTCTTTCTGAGAAGAAATGTCTCCTAGCTTCTAACTTGAACCTCCTCTGGCACAACTTGAGGCTATTCCCTCTAGTCCTAATGCTAGTTATCTCTGAGAAGAGGCCAACCCCCAGCTCTCCGCACCTTCATTGTAGAGAACAATAAGGTCTCCCCTGAGCCTCTTCTCCAGACTAAACAACCCCACTTTCCACAGCCACTCCTCATAGGACTTATGTTCCAGGCCCTTCATCAGCTTCGTAGCCCTTCTCTGGACACGTTCCAAGGCCTCGATGTCCTTTTTGTAGTGAGGGGCCCAAAACTGAACACACTACTATTTTGTTCAGCTTGCCACAGCACACACAGAAGCAGACAACACCTAGAGCAAGCTCTCTGATAACTGATGTTAATCAAGATGAGGATGTCCCTCAACTTCTACATTAAAATAGTTCTGCAGTTGCCTTATGCAATCACATTCAGATCTGACCCAGAAATGTCTGCTTCTAAGGAAGGTATTTTGAAGAACAGATTGGTTCTGACTGCTATTCATTACAGTGATTCTGGCTATAGACATTTAAGTAAGCAGTCTTTACTAGTGCAGAGAAATAAATATCTTCCATTGAACATTAAAACCCTTCTTATTTATTTTTTTTTTCTTTTTTTAGATTTGAGGTATGGCAATAGTGTTTCTAAGTTCTGACTTTCTTGTCTTGCAATCTCCAGTCAATGGAAGCACATGAAAAAAAAATCATAGCATTTCCTGCAGCCTATGACTTGTTACTGAATCCAAGCTCTAGTGTTTTGCTGTTTCAAACATGGCAGTGCTCTATCCGGAACAAGTCAGTCTCATGTTCAGCAATGTTGAATTTTTGTACAAGTAGCTGGAAAGTGTCCAGGAGGTTCTGGAGGTGGGTGGGAGCCTGGAATATGACAGTGACAGTTTTAGCAGGTTAGAATATTTCAGTAGAGGTCAGGGTAAAGATAAGAGATAGAAATGCTTGGGGGAGCCCATGTTTGCTCAGGATATTGTTAAGAGACAGTAGGATTTCAGAATGTCTCCCTAGAAGAATGGAGACAAGTGAACAGGAGTTCCAGAGAACAAGCAGTCTTTGTTAGGGATTTCAGAGAATATTTCAGGCACATGTAGTTTCATTTGCCTATGCCTCATTTTTTCCCTCAGAGAGACAAAAAGTTGAGTTACCTAATACAGTAATATGAGTGATAATGCAATGAAACTAATGTTGGCATTTAAAAATTTTCCTGAACACTTTTAAAACAGATATTTCATACTGGTAATGAACATTTAGTTTCTTGCAAGTGAGCCTAGCAACTCCTAGATGTTAGAACCGAGGCTAAAGAAAAAATAAGCTGTGTGTAAGAATGAACACAACTGAGTAATTTAAAAAATAAATAAATAAAGTTTATAAAAGGCAACTTGCCAGCTAGCAACCAAAATAAGGGTTAATACAACCCAGCAGGTACTCACAGTTATATTTCATTCCTCTCCTAAGTTGCAGGTTTGATCCAACAGCGGATCATGAAGCGAATGAAGGGAGTGCAGATTCCTAGATGTCAGAAATCAGACCCGCAATATAGTTCTGTGTGTTGTTGTTGTTGTTTTGTTTGTTTGTTTTGGTTTGTTTTGTTTTCTGGGAATCCTACTGACAATAGAGAGATAAAAGGAAATACAAAAAGTAAAATAAGTTCAGCTTTTGTGCTAGCTTACCTGGAGACATTCTCAAATTTTCAGAGAAAAACTGGAGAGTGTCAAACCCTCAGAGGCCATCTATCAATACAGCCCCCATTAATCTCACTGATTATTAAAATTGTCTAAGAATCTAGCCTGAGACCACCTAGATGAGTCAAAAATATTTCACATGCTACAGAAACTATTGTCATTCTAACAGTAACGAATAATAGAGTAATTTTTTTCAACTTATTTAATGGAGCTTTGTCCACGAACTCTCTGCTTCATTGGTATCTACATTTTAAATGATGTTATGTGTCATTACACTTAAGTAGAGTATATGTGTTTTAAAACGGTTAAGAATAGATAGATACATACTTCTATTTTCAAAAAAAGCCCAGAGTTTAGTACTAAATCTTGCCATTCCAGCTTAAGCTAGAAAACTATTATCAGCAGCAATGGTTCTGCTGCTCAGGTTAAAAGATATTGTCATTGTGACAGATTACAGCACTTTTTATATTTCTCCTGGTACACAATCCACACACTTTTTTGGTTTGTTTGTTTTGCTGCATCTCATTTGCAGGGTCTCTGTGTTCTAAAGCTTCTGTGAGTCCACTGTTCTATGGAACAAAATTTGCTTAGGATTCTAAAATAAAAGCCTATTTCTACATACATATATATGGAGAGAGAGAGAGAGAGAGAGAGAATGTTTACAATAAAAAATAAAATAAAATAAAATAAAATCTCACCTTAACCCACTTCCCCACCTTCTTTCCACATCACACTCAAAAGAAATTGCGAAAAAGAAAAAAAAAAAAAAAAAAAAAGAAAGAAACAAAACAAAATGTGAGATGGGCAAGATGTGACCAGATGCATATGGAATCTCTCCAGAATTTGGGATGGCCCCCCAGATCCCTTCTTATTCCTCTGCTCTTCATACTTCTGCATATTTACATTGTACAGCATGCCCATCTCTTCCCCTTCCTGACCCAAGCATGCCCTGTGGATCACAGGGTCATTGCCAACCCAGTTGGTCTCTGGTTCAGAAAGCCTTACTTTTATTTTGCTTTTGCCTGACTTGTGGATTTTCCATTTTGCAAAACTATCTCTACAGGGAAACATGCTTGGCCATGTTCACTAAATCTTCAGCTATCTATTGTCCTAAGGCATTCATGCTAGATAAGGCAATTAGAAATACTGATTTTTATAAGCAGATGCAATAGCCTCATCAGTTCATAGTAGACTTACACAGTGAGGCAGTTCTTAATATCTCTGTTTCACAACATCAAACAGAAACTCCCGACAGACTTTTTAAGCTGTGACAAATTACTTTAAGCTAAAGGACAAGGCAGAACCACAATCCATCTCTGAGATGACGGAGAGATGAGCAGGGCACAGACAGCATTTCTAACACCCTTACCTGGAAGTATGGCCACAGTTCTTGCCATGCTAGATGGACTTCACCCAAAGGAAAGGAACTTGGTCTCCACCACTGTTGGCACAATGCATCTCCTTAGGCTTGGTACATGCATAGGTCCTGGTGGGATACAAAACACTCTCCTCTGTTCAGAGTGGTATTTTCTTGACAGATTCTCAGTCACATTTGGCAAAGGACAGAGGTAGAATAGCTTTACATTTTTAGTTTCTGTTAGAGCTAGCTAAATTAGAATCAGTCAGTTTGTCCTTTAGTTCCCAATCTGTTTCCTCGGGAGCTAAATCCTAGATTTATGACTCTTCTGGTTAAAATGTCTCTCTGTTCTTTTAAGAACATTATGTGGAGCTGTGTATGCAGGCCTGAAAAGTTTTACATTGCTATAAGAAATGGATTGGGAAAGACAGGAATTATTACATTGTTTCAAGTTACTGCACAGCTTTGGGAAGCAAATATAAATGCATATTACACATTTCTTGATTTAGTACTCACCAAAGATGATGCTGCCTGCCCCTGCAGTTCATATCAGAAACATCCTCAATTACATACTCCACCATTCCAGCTGCTGCTGTGATATTTATGACAGTATTTGACCAGAAATAAAATTGTTTTCTCTGTCAGTGTCTGACCAGAAATAAAACTGAGTGTTAAAGCAGCAAGTAGCATCATCAATGAAACAAACCCCTCTCTCTTTCTGACTCTCCCTCTCTGTCATATACACACACAAGCAAATAAATCACTCAGAATAAGCACAGAGGAATGAGCACGCTGCATTACAAGGTTGTAGCATACAGAGAACTCCAGAAAGCTTACTTTCTCTGTTCTTCTTCCAGCAACCAATTTTTAAATATAGAGTTTCCTGCTGTTCTGTGGTACACACCCCTCAGTTAGCTCACAGTGAAGTTGGCTGAAGCAATGCTCAGACAATTGCTGTACAAGTTCTGCCCATTAGTAGATCACTTGTCAATACAAACTTGATCAGGACTGCAGTTAGCAAAATCAACCAGTTGGATCTCTTGGAGGAGTTACCATCCCTGCTGATTCCTTCTTGTTGACAGTGGTTGCAGCAAGGAGTAGAGCTGAAGATTCAGAACTGAACACATTCCAAAGGAAATACCCATTTCCATTATTTCATCCTTCACTCTCTAGCTCAGTGTATCTTCATCAGGAGTAGCAGACTTTTGCCCAGCTCTTGTACCTGCAACAGGCATGGTCCTGGTGGAATTGGAACAGTCTTTAACAGAGGAAGACCTACTCATATTCCACGTCCACATATTACATTTGGCCTGTCTATATCTGACATAGGATTCTCCACAATATGCACTCTGGTATTCCTTGACTTGGTCAGGTTTTAGGCTGGCAGGATCAGAAATCACGCTTCAGAAGTGGCTGTATGCAAGGAATCTAGAAAGAAGATAATTTGTTTGACCATCCTCAAGGTCCTGTAGACCCTTCCTGTATAACCTTCACATGCTATATTGCTACCCACAGTTGTCATCTCTAAACCTAAAAGCAAAGCTGAACAAAGCAATCCTAAGAGCAAAGGCTACAAAAGATACTCTCATTCTATTTTCCCTCAGTATTCCCAGCAAAAGAAAACTAGTCTCAGACCACAATTATCCCACATTCCTCTGTTGTTGCACTGTGTTGTCCTTCTCCAGATGTAGCTGTCCCTTATGGCACAAGGGCTCTCTTTTGAACCCAGGGTATTCATTACTGACTTTGGCGTTCTTCCCAACACAGGGTCTTCATTGATTTAGACCCCTAACAACTGTAAGCTACACTCTTTCAGCTAGACCACAAAATGACATGTTTCTCAAGATACCTTTTCAGGTGCACTTGCCCACACTGAATTATATCTCCTAGCCTCCCTGAATCCAGATATGATCATGAAAACATTTGAGCAATGCAACTTTATATTCCACATTGTAATGGAACTCAGACTTAAGCTTCAATCAAGCAATAATTTTCTTTTGTCTGCACTGTTTAATCTAGCTGTTTGTTAATGGGATGTTTGTTAATGTCCAAACAGAAGTGGTGGTTTGAGGTAAGGTATCAAAGAAACAGTTATGGGGTGAGGAAAAGTCCAGTTTTCATACGTACTCACATATTAAAACAGGACATGAACCTAAGCCAATCTATAAAAGCATAACACTTTAAAAAGAGATTTATTACAGTATTTGGCTACAGCTTCACTTCTTCATCCTTCATAAGCCCCTCTATGCAATATACTGCCAATGAATTAATATTTAATACCTAACTTACTAACTTAATACCTAAGTAAGTCATAAATATAAATTTCAGTGAGAGATAATTTCACTTTAGTTTTATAGCAACCTCAAGAAAAGAGCTAAGATTCACATTGCTTACAATGTTGTCCTCAGCCTTAAATACAGATATAATTTTTTGGAGTGAAGTTAATAGAAATAAAGTCCCATTTTAAATTGTTTTCTTTCTTTTGGATGAAAGCAACAATATATGAAAGCCATTGTAGCAAACACACAAAATATCAATATGGAAATGTGAAAAATCTGGTATAAATTCCAAAAATTTTAAAATGATAGGTTGTTTCAATAATATGAAATTAATCATTATTTTATGTCCTGTATAGATCCAACATAAGAAATAAATTATTTTATATTTTGAGTTCAGTCCTGCAGTCTTTGGTAATCAAAACAATATGTATTAAAGTGAATAAATACAATTACTCTGAAGAAAATGCTTGCATGGGCAAGACGTGATTCATCCGATTACACACGCTCTGAGAAAAAAAGTAAACAAAATAATTGATAATACACAACAAAAAAAGCTTATTGCAGTTACAAGCTTGAAGACCAAATGTTCTTTTCAACAGTATTGCAAAAAGTACCTTGATCTATTATGAACTTCCACCTTAAAAGGAAACTAGAGGTCATTATCTGACTCAGCAGAAAGTATTGTCATGCTGCAGTAAGCAGTCAGCAAAAATGTTCCTATTGTTTTTAAAGTTCCTATGAAATTTCAAATTTTTATTTCTTTTTTTGGAATTTCTTCAGTTTTAATTATGTAGAAAGAGATTATTGAAATTCTGTAACACAAAAGTAATTTGTACTGCTCTTCATTTAAAATAGAAAAAAAAGGTCGACAAAATCTCTGTTTAGTAGCATAACTATGTTACTAAACAGGAAGACTGATGGCTGGTTGTCCCATTACTAAATATTCAGATCTGCAGTGATATTGGCAGAAATAACAAAATTATTGAAGTGAGTTTGTTGTTTGTTTGTTTGTTTGTTTGTTTTTCCCGATGGTTGTTTTTGTGGTTATTGTTTGTTGTTTTTTTTTTTTTTCCAGTCATATTTTTCCATGAGAATCTCCTCTTCCACCTCAGACAGTTAAAATATAAATATCCCTGACATTTTGTATTGCAGTCATCCTTACAACCATTGCAATTTCCCATCAAGGCCCAAAGAAAATCATCAGGGAATCATCAGCTAAACTGTAGCACATCCAGATGATTTTCCCCCCACTTTTATATTTCCACCTGAAATTGAGACAGCCAATGCAGACTACTGAAGTACGCCATTATTTGCAATAATATCATCACATCCTGACATAGTTTCCAAATATGAGGCCCATTTAGTTGTGAGAATGAAAACAAAACATAATTTCCTGAAAGAAATTTTGCCTATGATTCCATTTTTGAATCTCCATGCATATAGAACTGTTGGAAGGGAACTTCAAAGACCAAGTCTAACTGCCTGACCAACTCAGAACTAACCAAAAGTTAAAGCATATTGGTAAGGACATTGTCCAAATGCCCCTTGAACACTGACAGGCATCAACCACCTCTCTAGGAAGACTGTTCCAGTGTTTGACCACTCTCATGGTAAATAAAGTGTTCCTAATGTCCAGTCTGAACCTCCCTCCCCTGATGCAGTTCCCACATACCCTGAAATCAGTTCCCAGGGAGCAGAGACCAGCACTTCCCTCTCCACATGCCCTCCTCAGAAAGTTGCAGCGAGCAATGAGGCTGCCTCTGAGTCTCCTTTTCTCCAGACTGGACAACCCAAGTGTCTTCAGCCTCTCCTCACAGGACATGCCTTCCAGGACTGTTACCAGCTCTGTTGCTATTCTCTGGATGCTTTCAAAGATCTTGTCATCCTTATTATATTATGGAGACTAGAGCTGCACACAATATTCAAGGTGAGGCCGCACCAGCACCAAATACACTGTGAGGATCTCCTTTCTGACTGGCTGGCTGTGCTGTGGTTAATACACTCCAAAATGCAGTTTGTCCCCCTTGTGTGCCAGGGCACGCTGCTGGCTCACATGGAGCCTGCTGCCAACCATCACCTGCAGGACATGACTGTCTCTGTTGGATTCCTCTATTCTTGAGAACAACCCCTCTAAGGGATTGGTTTAGTATGGGGACAATATTACAAGTGAAGTTCAAATTCATTTCTTGAAGGCAAGGAGAAGATTCATACTGTCAGTTTATAATTGCTGCTAGACCTTTTGGGATGTAATTTATTTTACTAAATTTAGACATCTAAACATCATGTGTGTTAGATGGCTAGTCCAATTCACTGCTTAGATTCCTTCTACAAAAACTTCAAAGACAGAGTTATATAGAGTCATTTATAACACATATTTTAAGATGGGAGGAATCAGTTCCTGAAGAAACTTCCCCTTTCCTTTAACTATAGAGAAAGCCCAACTAGCTTTCATGTCATTCTCATATGTCAACAATTTGATACAATTAATACCATTTTGGGCAAAATATGTAGAATCCACAAGTCAAGGTTGAACAGATTTTAGGAGTAAGGAATGTATTATTTTGCCATACCAATGTCAGAAAAATATATTCAGATCTATCCAAGAACTGAAACAAAATATTTGTAATATTTTACAGGATTACAAACTATTGATGTTAAATGAGATCCTTTTAATTCCAGTCAGGATCTCCAATGTAGCTGTTTGAAAACCTCTCAGCCTGTTCTACAGTACAGTTCTAGAATGATCCAGTTTCTAATCACCCATGGATTAAATTATAGTTGCAGGAGAAACCTCAGTTTCATACTTTTTATTTCATTTTATCTTCATTCTATTTGCCTGGCTGGAAACCTTACAGTAAATGCAAGCTCTGTTTTCATTTTATAAATCACTGTAGCTCTCCTGCTGGAGGATAAGAAATGGATTTTTGCATGACAATGTTGAAGCACCTGGGGAAAGGTGTGAAATGTTTTTATCCTGAATGCACAGGTCTGGAGCTGTTCACATCCTTTTTTAATGGTTGAGAGAATATCTTATATCATTTCAAGAACTTGCTATATTGTTTATTTTGGATGGGAGGTTCACTCACATTGTGTTAAAATCATGTTAGTTTATTCAAGGTCATGTATTGTTTTGTTACTTTCACTTCCAATTTATTTAAGTTGCACAAAAAGAAACACACCCAAAATTATGAACAATTTCCAAGAAAACATTAATCAAATTTTGATACTGAACAAAGGATTTGAATAGGGGAAAGAAGGTACTCCAGAGCTAGAGAACTAGAGGAGGATGAAGAAAGCAATAAACAAGCCTGTACATGTTCTAGTTGATAGTAAGGGATATTTTCCTAATAAAAACTGCAATACTGCTGTATTATATGTAGACATAATAATTTAATAAAAGTTAAGACTTCACTTACCCTACCTTTAACAACTGAATATTAAGCTCAACCCAAGATGACAGAGTTCTAGAGTTGACAGAAGGTAAAAGAGAACTACTGTAGCTATTCTGAGAAAAGCAGACTAGATCTGCTATGGGGGTACTTCTTTCATTGACAGTTAAATAACCCCTGACAAATGGCTTAGACTAGACAGACACATTTTACAAGATGTATCCTACCACAAAGCGCAGCCAGGTTACTCATTAAGGAATCCTCTCCAATATTGAATTTCAGGGTCAAGACTGTTTAGGAACCATGATCAAAAACCCCTTATCTGATATATATTGGCACTGGACTGACTGGACTCCAGACATGAGTCTAATTTATTAGACCTGTACCTGAATTTCAGATTTTATGTCCCTTTTCCAGCCTTCAAAGGATCACATTTTTATTTCACTCAGTTACATATAAGAATTCCATTTTTTGTCGATTTCACCATGTCAGATAAAAATTAACTTAGAAGAGACTTTATAACAAATAGTGCATAATTTATAGATAACTGATGCCTAAGAGGTAAAAAAAATAAAAATAAATTTAAAAAAAAAAAATCCTTTAACCTTTCAAAAGAAAGCTAATATGTCACTTTGGGGAAATCAGGTTTAAAAAAAAAAAAAAATTGACTTACCAAAAAATAAGTGAATTTCATTAGATCACTGTATCTCTCATAGGAGATATTGTATGAGTTCAACTTTGGAAACTAGTTTTTCTATTTCAATTGGGATGAAAAGCTTGAATTCTCCTGTATATGAGGAGTAAGTGATGCAAATACTATTGCTCAATGGTTTAAGAAAATAAACTCCACAAAACTTCAAGGCACTCTGTGTGCTGATCTCTACACATTCATTAAAATCCACCTATCGTTCACATAAAACTCCTCAGCAATTTTTGTGTAAACAAAGCAAAACAAAACAAAGACTAAACCTTGACCCTCCATTGATCTAAGATAACTAAAATCCTTCTAAGTGTTAGACCTGGGATAAAGAACTGCAGTTTCAGAGATATCATACAATGCATTGTCAGGAAAAGGCGTGGATAGCTTGCATACGAAATTTCCTGAAAACTATGTTTACAAGGAATTTGCTTTGTTATAAAGCTTTTAAATCCATCCTACTTCATATTAAACACTGTTCTTTTGAAAGCGTACATCTTCCAATGTTTTTGCTTCCTACAACAAAACATAGTGTACAGTTTTACCTCAAGTGTTTCTTTTCTAAATAGAACTTAAGGGTGTATAAAAATCCGCATTGCTATTCACAGATGGGAAAATATCATCTATTAATTATTATAGCATCTGTTTTTATACTGAACTCTGTTACAGGAAATAGAGACCACAAGTGACCCAATAAAGCTGGTGATAAAAAATATAAATAACATCTTTGCTTTCTTGCTATTGTGTTGGCTTTTCTGCAGTTGTGGTCACTGTGTGTGACAACATAACTCACACAGTCTTCTGCAGAAAGACAAGGGAGGAGATCTGTGCGTTTATGTGCAAGTTACAGGAGAAAGAACCTGCTAGGGTCAATCTGAAAATTAATTCTACAGAGCTACTTCATCAGCTGTTTTTGATAAACAGCTAGTACACAAATAGTGTTCAGTTATAGTATAACGATGTATATAGTGTTCAGTTATGTATAACGATGGATTTGACTAAAAATTCATATCTCTACTGACAGATGCTGTATTTTAATAGCAAAGCTTTCTCAAATTGAAATGTGATTTTAAAATAACACTCATGCTGTTGAAAAGTTATCCCATTCTTTTAATTCTAAATTTTCTCTTGCACTTTTTGACTTTACAGTGTTTTGCCCCCTATTTCAAAATGAAAAAAAATAAAATCAATAGATAATAATAGAAAAAAAAAGTATCATATATAGCCTAATGACTGTGATTTCAAAATGGCATCTTAAAAATGCTATTAGATGGATTTAAGCAATCAAAGCATCTGATTTTTCTTTGTAGAGAGAAAAGTAGGTCAATATCTCTTCAAAATTTCATAATAAATTTTACCTTCCAAAACAAAGTCTGGGGAGTACACCGTTTCCCACAGCATTCTCCTCAAGAAACTGGCTGCTCTGGACTTGGACTGGCGCATGCTTCATTGGGTTAGAAACTGGCTGGATAGCTGGGCCCAAAGAGTTGTGGTGAATGAAGTCAAGTCCAGTTGGAGACCAGTCACTAGTGGCGTCCCCCAGGGCTCGGTGCTGGGGCCGGTCCTCTTTAATATCTTCATCAATGATCTGGACGAGGGCATTGAGTGCACCCTCAGGAAGTTTGCAGATGACACCAAGTTAGGTGCGTGTGTCGATCTGCTCGAGGGTAGGAAAGCTCTGCAGGAGGATCTGGATAGGCTGCACCGATGGGCTGAGGTCAACTGCATGAAGTTCAACAAGGCCAAGTGCCGGGTCCTGCACCTGGGGCGCAATAACCCCAAGCAGAGCTACAGGCTGGGAGATGAGTGGTTGGAGAGCTGCCAGGCAGAGAAGGACCTGGGAGTGATGGTGGACAGTCAGCTGAATATGAGCCAGCAGTGTGCTCAGATGGCCAAGAAGGCCAACGGCATCCTGGCTTGTATCAGAAACAGTGACCAGCAGGGCTAGGGAGGTGATCGTGCCCCTGTACTTGGCTATGGTGAGGCCGCACCTCAAGTACTGTGTTCAGTTTTGGGCCCGTCGCTACAAGAAGGACATCGAGGTGCTTGAGCGGGTCCAGAGAAGGGCAACGAAGCTGGTGAGGGGCCTGGAGAACAAGTCCTACGAGGAGCGGCTGAAGGAGCCGGGCTTGTTCAGCCTGGAGAAGAGGAGGCTCAGGGGCAACCTTATTGCTCTCTACAGATACCTTCAAGGAGGCTGTAGAGAGGTGGGGGTTGGCCTGTTCTCCCACGTGCCTGGTGACAGGACGAGGGGGAATGGGCTTAAGTTGCGCCAGGGGAGTTTTAGGTTAGATGTTAGGAAGAACTTCTTTACCGAAAGGGTTGTTAGACACTGGAACAGGCTGCCCAGGGAGGTGGTGGAGTCACCATCCCTGGAAGTCTTCAAAAGACGTTTAGATGTAGAGCTTAGGGATATGGTTTAGTGGGGACTGTTAGCGTTAGGTCAGAGGTTGGACTCGATGATCTTGAGGTCTCTTCCAACCTAGAAATTCTGTGATTCTGTGATTCTGTGAGTAGGAACACCTCTTTTCATTAGTCTACTAAAAAGTTTGGTAACTTTGAACAGGTATATGTGATCTGTCATTTCCCAAATATTGCCACAAAATTTCAGCAAATTTACCTCAAGTTTCAGTCTTTTACTAGCTTTCTTGTAAAGGGCACAAATTTTTTCCACTTTCAATATCTAACTGAAAGTTATTTAAGACCAAAAAAGTTGTTGTGTTGGTCTTTTTGTTTGATTGTTTGGTTGGTTTGCATTAAAATTTTAAATACAAATGAGGTGAATGGAATTAGTTGAAACTAAGTGCTAGGTTTAAACATTACTGTGGAAAATGACAAATACGTGATCAAACTGATAACTGACAACATAATTGCACAAACAATTCTGGAAGAGAGAACAAATTCTGAAAATACAAAACTATAAAAAATAAATACATATTTAATTGTCTGAAAACACTATTTACTTGACAAAATGTGGTCACCACAGTTATTCAGTTATTATCTTTTCTTCGTCTATCTTACAGCAAGTGGACTTTCTTCTCCCTTCCTAATTATGGTGATAAATCTTCTTTTGTCATCAACATATGTAGCAAATGTTGGTAACTACTATAGATAGCTATCACATTTTAGCTTTGACTCATCTCTTTGAAAATGCCCACTGGCATTCTTTGAATAAATAATGTTGGAAGAGGTTTCTCTTTTTTCACAATTATTTGAAAAACAAAAACTCCATATATCTGTTATATGGGCTTTAATGTAATAGAAAGATTGTCTCCCTACCAATGAACACATAATCGAAGTTTGGTTGTTACATCCATTGTGTGGGTGGAAAATTAGAAATATAAAAACAATTGTTAATCTTAGCTACCTTCCATATAGTGTATATGTCCCTTTCAGAGCACACTTTTACATTCTGTTGATATTGAAGTTATCAAAATATTTGTCATGATTTTTTCTAAATTAAGGATTCCATTCCCAGGCTGTAATCAACTCTTCAGTTTGTATGTCTACAGTGTCTACTTCTACATCATAGCTATCCACCAAAGAACCTTATAGACAAAAGAGAGAAAAAGAGGTTTTCAGATGAGTTAGCTAATTTCTTTTAGACCTCTTACAAGATGGCAACTTTCACACACTCGGAAAGCCTGTTTATCTTCACTGATTATAAAGAAAGCTTAAAGTGACTAGTTCAGGTAGAGCTATCCACATTCACTCAGATAAATTTTATTATCTAGTTCGCCTGCAGGAAAAGGCAGCCAGTTTTCATAAAGCACTAATAAGTTTTAACAAGTGACATCTACCAATGTAAAGTATATACTTCTGTGTTGCTGTATTTTCTTTCTTCAGGTAGAACAGTTTCAGCTTTGCTCTTACAACAACCTTAATTCCTAAGTAACCTTTATAATCTAAATTACCAATAAATAAATAAAACCTTCTAAAATGGAATTTACTGACACTAAGAAGAATCCTGTCTGTTGGACTATGGAAATGTTTAGACTCCATCATTTAGGAATTCATTTTGTGAGACATGAGACAAGAAAATTTACAGAATTATTTAATGTTGCATGCATGTCTACTAATCTATTTCCTCAGCTGCTTTAATAGGATTATTTTACATGTGGAACTCTGATAAACATTAATGCAGGTTAAGTTAATGTTTACGTCTGTGGCGTTGGGGATTTTTTTTTTAGTAGTAGCCTGTTTATACTGAGAAGAGAAAATAGTTTGTTAGCAGGAAACTAGGTTGAGTTCATAATAAACACAGGACTAATGATGTTACTATTTATAGCTTAACCCTTTACATCCTCCCATGTACGATTCATAGAATCATAGAATCATAGAATATCCTGAGTTGGAAGGGACCCTTAAGGATCATCAAGTCCAACTCTTGACACCGCACAGATTATACTGCTTTGTCCTATTCTTCACTGAACTCCTTATACTTTGAAGATATCACAAAATTTACCCCTTAATCCCCCTCATTTTCCCTCTTGAAGTCCCCCAAACCTGTTAAAACCTTATCAGCTTATACTTGTGCACAAAAATATAGTTGTAATTTCTTATATTTCATTAAACGTCCTAAAAATAGTCAATACATAGTCATGACTGACTTCGGTTGTTAATGGCATGAAACTTGTTGATATTGCTTGTGGACTGGTTGCAATATTTTTATGTGAAAAGAAGATGCATCTTAACAAGAACACATCATGCCCAGTTATGCTTTCGAGCACATATTTCCTCTTCCAAATTAGCTTATGTTTCTCTTCTGGTGACCATGAAAAAGTTAAAAAATAATGCCAAGTGAAGCTTAGATCTTCATATGAACTTAGATTAATGCTATTGGTAATGTTCACTGCAATTATTTTAATAAATGGGTATAAGTGGGTATAAGTGGGTATACTATACAACATAGTATCTTTTCAGTCCTTTTCTTTTTTTTCAGGACGGGGAGGGCAAGTGGGGTTGTCCCTAACTAGTCCTTCAAACCTGTATTGACTCAAAGGAGTTGAAGCCCCATCTGAAATTTTTCATCTGTGTTGGAGGGAAAAACAAAACAAAACAAAACAAAAATGGTTAATGGGTTGAATGGGTTGAATAAATCTAAATAAATTTAAAAAAAAATGTCTATTAAACAAGCAAGATTGTATTTTGACTAGTACTACATAAATATACTTCAGTAAACAGTATATTAAACCAGAACTCTGTGCTCTTCAGTAGGTCAGACTCAACCATCACAATAACACCCTTGGCCTTAAAATCTGTTCTGACTGAAAAAAATTTTGGCCATCCCAATGGAAATACTATTCCTCCACTGTAACAGATTTTCTTATGCATTTTGCAGGCCTAAATTTTTGGAGAAAGTCAATGTAACATAATGAAACGCAAGCAATAAATACATGTAATTTATGTAATAAAAAATAACTGCATCTCAGGTCTGCAAAGACAAGTGGTATGCAAAATATCAAATAAAACTAATGGAATACCTCGGGTTATTAGAAAATTATATTCTATGTTGGATTTTGATTACTTAAATAAAGTAAAAAAATCATCATTTCTCTGAACATATAAGGTGTTTTTTTTCACCAAAGTAGTCTCAATACTCAAACAGTAATCTCAAATAAAGAGAACCAAGTAGTATTAAAAAATGTTAATGAGTGTGATATAAAGATAATGCATCATGAAGGGTTAAACAAATTATAATAAGTCTGTTTTACGATATAATATTATCATTACATAATATTATCATTACTTGTTTCACTATATAACATATAATTTTACTACTTAATTTTAATGCTACTAAATATGTAAATTTACTAGCAACTTGAAACACAAAACATTCCCTTACTACTTTTCATGAGACACTTCCTTACCAATTTTCCTATCAAACTTTGCACGTAGATAAATTTTGGAAAAGTCAGTACCAGTAAAAAAAACAACCAGACCAGGTTCAGAATGTTCTTGACATTCATTCTCAAATCTTTATTGGTTCACATACAAACATATCCTGATACCATCTTCAAAATTTAAATGAGCAAATCGGGTTTCAGTAGTTAGAAAGGTTTGAATTTGCTCAGTTTATTTAGAAAATCTTACTATGTACCTACGCTGTTACTATGCACTTAGCGGCATAACTTTCTTGATATTTTCCATAGAGCTAATAACAGTATAAAAAATTGGTCTCCGATTCAAGTTGCTTTCTCTTTCAATTTGAGAAGCTTGTTTTTTGTGCCTTGAAACCCTGTGACTTCTCAAGGCCCTCTTCTCCACAGCTTTGCTCCTTCCCACGTGAAATACACAATGCTGATTGAGTGTCATAATCACTACTATGAATCTTGTTGCCATAGCTACAACTAAGATGGCTGTCTTACCTTTAAGTATTGTGTCTACAAGGCACAGCAGTGTAGTGATCACTGTGGTCTAAATTCCCCTCTTTCTGCACACCTTTCTTTATTCTGCTACTTAGGAGAGTCTTCATGCTGCTCTGAGTGCTAGCTGGATACACAGCTTGAACAAACCAATATAACAAGTTTAAATATAACTGTAAAACTAGATGTAAAATAATTCCAAGTGTATATCCAAGAATGTTTGTAGCACAGACAGTGTAATCTACTCAGATGTATGTAAAGAAAAAAAAAAAAAAAAGAGAGAGAGAGAGAGAGAGAGAGAGATTATTATCCCATGTACTTTGTTTTTGTTCAATTCACTGCTCAGTTATCTTCCTCCACAAAATCAAGGTATACTCTGGCTTGGACAGGTACATTCTTTGATGGGTTAAAAACTGGTTGGATGGCTGGACCCAGAGAGTGGTAGTGAACAGAGTGAAATCCAGCTCACCAACAGAGTGAAACACCAGTCACCAGTGGTGTTCCCCAGGGATTGGTGTTGCAGCCCATCCTCTTTAATATCTTTATTGTTGATTTGGATGAGGGAATTGAGTGCACCCTCAGTAAATTTGCAGACAACACGAAGGTGAGGGGAAGTATCTGTCTGCTGGAGGGTAGGAAGGCCCTGCAGAAGGACCGTGACAAGATGGATCAATGGGCAGATGCTAACGGGAGGAGGTTCAACATGGATAAGTGCCAGGTCCTGCACTTTTGTCACAGCAATCCCATGCAATGCTACAGGCTTGGGGCAGAGTAGCTAGAAAGCTGTGCAGAGGAAAAGGAACAGGGGGTGCTGACTGATGTTCACCTGAACATGAGCTAGCAATGTGCCCAGGGAGCCAAGAAGGGCAACGGCATCCTGGCTTGTACCAGGAATAGTGTAGCCAGCAGAGTGATCATCCACCTGTACTCAGCTCTGGTGAGACTGCACCTTGAGTACTGTGTTCAGTTTTGGGCCCCTCACTACAAAAAGGACATCGAGGCCCTAGAGCATGTCCAGAGAAGGGCAATGAAGTTGGTGAAGGGCCTGGAATACAAGTCCTATGAGGAACAGCTGAGGGAACTGGGGTTGTTTAGTCTGGAGAAGAGGAGGCTCAGGGGAGACCTTACTGCTCTCTACAGTGGCCTGAAAGGAAGGTGTGGGGAGCTGGGTGTCAGCCTCTTCTCACAGGTAACTAGTGATAGGACTAGGAGGAATGGCCTCAAATTGCTCCAGGGGAGGCTCAGGTTGGAAATTAGAAGACATTTCTTCTCAGAAAGAGTAGTCAGGCATTGGAACGGGTTTCCCAGGGAAGTTGTGTAGTCACCGTCCCTGGGGATGTTTAAGGAAAGGTTGGACGTGGTACCTAGGGACATTGTTGATTGGGTGACATTGTTGGTAGGGGGATGGTTGGACCAGATGACCTTGAAAGTCTTTTCCAACCTTAATGATTCTATCATTCTATGAAATAAAACCTTTCAGGCAGGCCAGCTTGGTACTGCCACAGACATCATTTTCCTCATTGGTACAGTCTTATCTAGCAGCCTACCTTGGATCTATACACACCAGTATAAATGTCATGCAAGAAATGATAAACCTACAAACTGGAATAAATGGTCTTACCTTGTCAGAAGAATAATCCAGAGCCTAGAAACTAGGTCTGGATCTACAAAATACATCTCCTGGAGCTTCCTGATGGCTGGCCCCAAATCGGCTTAAAAAGTGGGCTGCAAAATCAAGTGGATAATCTGTTTTGCACCTTTCCCAGGGGAAAAAAAAAATTATACATATATATATATATATATATATATATATATATATGTGTGTGTGTGTGTATGTGTATCACCTTCAAAATATTTCAAAATCTCAGCAAAAAAATAGCAGAAGTATTCTACTTCTGGCTCTGAGCTATTTTCAATTAGCCATAGATAAAAGTCGTAATTATTTAGATGTGAACTGTGGCAAGAGTTTCATAGAAGAAATACAATTTTGATGTCTGTGATATATGTATTCCTTGCTGGCTGCATAAAATCTTTTCAGAAAGGGCCATGAGCCTCTGAAAAGGATAGGAAATGGGAATGAGAACAAACATGGTCAAGGGTATAACCATTCGTGTTACTTGAACAAGACAATTCATGAAAACAAATTATTTTCTTCCAGCAGTCACGATTAAACTCTGTCCTGGAGACACAAAACCTTATGTTAGAGCCTGGAAGGCTTCTAAAAGAGCTGAAGATCCCAGGCAGAGGGATATATGTTAGGTGCACAGGTATTTGACAATGGTGCCAGACTGAGTTAATCAAGAAGCTGCAACCTCCTCTGGCCAAGGTCAAAAAAAAAATAGTTTGGCTTCAGAGTGTGGGGAGCAATGTTCTCCTGAATTGCTCTACAGGGAGTTATTTGGATTGCTGAGCTAGCTTTAAGCCCCTACGCAGAGTGCTGACCTGAACTAAGGTCTTGGCTTTGAGCCCAGCCCCACTGGCGAAACAAGATTTCCATAGACAGTAAGCACAAATTAATCCAGGCATAACACTCATATCCACTGACTCACCAATAAACACGCTGTTATTAATATAATTAATTCTGCCTCTGGCAGTTATTTTAGCTATTTTAACCACCCTATTGTGGTCACTCAAGCTTTGGACTCAGCTATATTCTAATAAACCATCTCTGATGAAGGTAACACAGTTTCTTTAAATAGAAAACATATGACATTGTCTGGAGAAACTGATTTGTCTGTGCTTTTTACACTGGGGAGTATCTTGAAGATGAAGAGAAATTGTCTTGAGGCCCGACAAATGTGTAGAAAATAACTCTTTTGTCTTCCACCTACTTACAAAAAACAGATCACTCTGGAGATGCTTCTATTAATTCTCTAACATTTGAGTCAACATTATACTACAACAGAACAGTGCACATCTTTCCACAGAGTTCCTGCTTTATGACATTGGTAACCATCAGTTTTTAAAATTTCAAGAGAGAACTTTCTCCTTGACTTCTGAATTTCAAGTACTGATCTCTAAAACCTGTTACAATTTCCTGCCACCTAAATGAGATATCTCCATCTTCTTTTTTTTTTTTTCCTTCCGATTACTTTTACAACAAATAGAAAATATTTTAAGACATCATATGAATGGCATAATGATGATAGATATATAGTGTAACTTCTATTAATTTATTGCTCTGTTGCTTTAAATCACAGAATCAGAAAATATCCCATGTTGGAATGGACCCACAAAGACCATTGAGTCCGACTCCTGGGTCCAGCTCCTGGGTAAATTAGAAAGGAAAATAATGCAGAATGAGGAAGTTTGTTTTGTTTCATAGAATATGAGTTTTGAGACTAACAAACAGCTACCGATCGCAAACTCATCAGAACAGAATTTCCATTGTGACCATATACTTTAAACAATTTCTAGTTAAGTGTTGAAGTTATATTTGCTACACCTAATTATCATTTTACAGAAATTGAACATAGCTGCTTACTTTTGTATCAGGAAAGATTGCTATCATGTGATTAAAATATTGTAAATATTGACCTAAAGATTCTTCTTTCAACTCTTGCATGAACCTGTAGATACCAACTCTGACTGAGCACTAACCTGCTTGAGTCTGTAAGGTTCTCCAGATATTTAGGATTTTGTCTTTGCATGGCTAGAACTATGCTTCCAAAGCAATTTGGTATCTAGATCAGACCTCCAGATCACACACTCTTCTCCTCAGTTTTCCTAAAGAGTCAGTTCCTATTGACATGCTCAGAGTATCCTTAGCACAAAATGACTGAATTAGTCTCCTCGAACTATGCAGTTGCAGCCACTTCTTTGAAGGCATGGCCAAAAGAAGAGACTGCATCCACTTCTTCTATAACGGGCTAATGTTTATAGCATTCATTGGGAAACATGAATTCCCTTCCTTTCACGGATTCACAACCTCATTTTGCACCCCAAGGAAAATGTCCCAGTTTTGAGTCCTTTGGCAAGATGTATCTAAGTTGTTTTTGTAGTGATGAGAAAGTCCTCACCTCTGGTTCCTTCTCCCAGGACCATATGCATTCTACATGATGCTCAGGACACTCCTATCTGGGTGAATTAACTTACACTGACTGAGTAGATCTGGACCATCAGAACAAAAACACAATGTCCTGGAATATCTGCATTTTACTCTTCTTACAGGGCATATATATCTGCATATACTTACCATATACACTTAAGCAGATCACATCTCATGACTTAAAAAGCTATGTAACTCAGTCTGTGATACCTAGGCCTACTGGGGTATCCTCCAGAGTTACAGAGCTCTTGATGATCTCTAAAGGACCCTTCCAACTGAACTGCTCTATTCTATGCTTCTGCTACCGCTCGCTGGCCTGAAGAAGACATAGCTATTCAGTACAAGCATTAGTTCCAACTACAAGCATTAGTTCCAACATAAACCTGCAGCCAAGTAGGCAAAAGCCTACTGGTTATGATGTAATTCTGGGAGACTGGAGATACAGTTTTAAAAGTCTTTCTACCAGAGATGGAACACCAATTTATAATTCTGAATTTGAAGAGGCTGGGCACCTTCTAATCTGCTAACAAAATAATATGTATTACCTCCTTGGTCAGCAGTCCACTGTTTCTATATAACTCAGAAGAAAGTATCAGACTCTGGCCTGGAGGTGGCTAGAGATGCTTATTTGTCTGTGTCATGCTTCAAAAAGATGTGGGATTTCAGACTTGACATCCCATGTTCTTGACATTATCTTACTTCTGGAAAACCCAATTTGGTTAATAAGACCCAGTATAGGCTTCTGTATGAAACCTAGGATTGTGTCTTACCAGAATGACTTAACCATCAAGATAAAAACATCACGGGGTTTCAGATGACAAAAATTAAAAAAGTATTCACAGGGAAGGGCAAGTGGAATAGTGTGATTTAGGTTACAGGTTTCAGTAGTTAAAAATTATTGTAATAGCTTTGAAACAAAGAGTTATAACAATCTACAGGAACTGGAATCCCCACAGACACCTGGTTTGCAACATCCTCTAAAAAGTGGCATTGTGTTGCTCACTATAGAGGGATTGTTGTGAACTTGTAATTTGTCTTAAAATCACAGTTGCTTGTTTGTTTGTTTAAAAAAGGCAATCACTGCAATCACTGCAAGAGTTGAAGTTTCTGCACTACAGGGATATGTTTCTTGTGTGTGCTCAGGTTTTATTCATTTGTTTGGTTTTGGTTGTTTGTTTGATTGGTTGGTTGTTTTTTTTTTTCCTAAATCTATGCCATTAAACATATATTGGCATCATGATCAGGCTCATGTTTCTGTAAAAGCAAATCTTTTTTTTTTTTCCTGATCACAAAGATTAAAGGAAAACGTGGGCAGTGTTCTGCATTTAAATATTGGTTTTCACCTAGCTGAACAGAATAAAATAAATTGAAGAGGATTGTATGTATGCATCAGGGAAAAGGGGAAGAGTTAAAGTCTCTAACTCTACTGAAATAGAAAGAAAGAAAATAGAATAAACATGAGACTTTCCAACAGGGATACTGCAGTCACATACAACTTTTCTTCTGCAACTATACTGTAATAACTATTATACAGCCCAGCTATGAATGCAATAAATGCGATGCAATACAGCATAAAAATCTTTAGACAGATTATTTTTTTGAGGAATTATCATCTACCATCTACCAGATAGTCTCCCTCCACAGCACCCTCACAGTTAGTACATTACTCTTTTATGAAGTTTCAAGACTATGCAACATATCATAAACAGCACTTTAATAATAATAATAATAAGAATAATAATAATAATAATAATAATAATAATAATAATAATAAAGAAGCTGTAATAAGAATCATAGAATCATAGAATATCCTGAGTTGGAAGGGACCCTTGAGGATCATCAAGTCCAACTCTTGACACCGCACAGGTCTACCCAAAAGTTCAGACCATGTGACTAAGTGCACAGTCCAATCTCTTCTTAAATTCAGTCAGGCTCGGTGCAGTGACCACTTCCCTGGGGAGCCTGTTCCAGTGTGCAACCACTCTCTGTGAAGAACCCCCTCCTGATGTCAAGCCTAAACTTCCCCTGCCTCAGCTTAACCCCGTTCCCGCGGGTCCTGTCGCTGGAAGATATACAAGTGCAGAAAGATGGAGTGCAGAAAGCCCAAGCTAATAAGAAGAAACAACTGATCCTCTGTCTCTAAACTGTGGCCTCATTTCAAATATGTTACCTGACAAGTTACAAGTACCTTTAGCAAAATAACTTTAAAACATAGTGTCTACTTCAACACATTGATTTTGTACAATAAAATACGAATTTAACTTCTTCTTTTACCTCCCCCACATAAAATTACCAGTTCTGTTCCCTGCAAACTCAATGTCATAGCTCCAATGGCTTCAGTGCTGCAAAAAAATGGGTCAGCACAAAAAAAAAAAAAAAAAAAAAAAAAAAAAAAAAAAAAAAAAAGCTGAAATAACCAGGTAAGAGAGAGTATCATGATTTTTAACTCATTCATTTGAATGTGTTAAGCATCTTGTATGTTTCTAGCCTGATTTGTAGCTTTGAAGAAACATACATGTATATTTATGTTAAAGCCTGGTCATTTTAACAGACCTCAAAGATATATTATTGGCATAATAAATAAGTAAATAAGCAAGCAGAAAAATAAAATCATGTTACAAGAGAAAACTGTGAATTAGGATTTAAATAAAGTATTTTCTTTGTAAGAAGTTGATGCAAAAGAAATAACAGAAAAATATCAAAAGTAGAGGTATTCTCTGCAAAAATCATAAATACTATTTTAATATAAAGATCCTTTTACATGAGTATAAAGTGACAATCATAAAATAAAGAAGTTGGTGGCAGATTTATAACAGTAAGTGATGCCATATAAATTCATTCCTTCCTGTTCTAAGATCATCACACGTGCAAAGAAGTCAAATGAATAAAAAGTTACAGAGAACTTGAGACAGTTGTGTAGTTGTGTTATAGACAGTTTTGATCAAGATAAGCTCTATGAACTTAGAATGAATATTGAAAAAAATGTGCACTGAGAAAATGCAGAACAGAAAAGCAGCACGACCAAGGATGTGAGACACTTTAAATCTGTTAAGGAGGAAAATCAGATTATTTTATTTTGCAAAGAATATAGATTGTATATTAATTTGTTTCAGGAATGCTCTATGATTGTTGGAATATACAAGAAAGACAAACTAAGAAGACATAAAAGATTGTAGAGAATAAATTTAACACAGCACACAAAGGGCATTTTCCATAATGCTTCCTAACAACATTAATTAAACTAGCACAAGCTGCAAAACAAAAATTTTATGAAGACCTCTTTGCACAGTAAAAAGGATTTTTGGCACTATTGTACCACTGGTTAATACAGATGGAGCAGAAACATGGGCATTCTCCAAGAATATCAAGTATCGGCTAAAAGCTGAGCTGTAAAACATGAAAAGATTTATGCATAGAGTATTGCTGGAACTATACCAAATCCTGCAAGATCTTAGTTCTGGTACTTGAATAAGGAGCCCTTGAGTATCTCAGACATAATAAAAATAAGACTACAGCTCCACAAGTTCTGCCAAGTGAGTTCTAACATGGTCTTAGAATCAGATAGGAAAAAATGGAGACTATGAAAATGAACAACAGGATAATCAAGGTGAAAGACATCTTGGATACTGTGAATAAGCAAGCATAAGAAAAAAATGTAAATGTAAATATCACTAATTTCCAGCACAATGTAAACTATCAAAGATGATAATAAGAGCTTTCAATGGTAAATCTTCACTTAGAAGCTATATGAACAAGCTCTGTACCATTTTCTAAGTAGCGCATAATATAGTGTAATAGCAACAGTGAACATTGCAGAAACATGTTACATCTCTTAGAATTATTGATGCTAACATACTATTCCTTTAATGGAAGTAAGTTAAAGTATGCTTTTGGCTATTTGATGTCAAAGTTATTGCTCATTGCCCTCTTGTGCTACAGGAAATGAAAAATTGTTCATATCCTCTATAACAATGGAAGAGAAATTTCATGGAAGAGAAATTTCTATGTACACCTCAGCCACATTATATAGAAGACCCTCTACATTTGAGACTATTTTTAAAGCTTTGGTTCCTGTTCCATTATTCGTCACCTTTGAAACAGAATGCATTTCCACTTTTTATATTATTATTATTATTATTATTATTATTATTATTATTATTATTATTATTATTATTATTGTGCAAATAACACCCTCATAAAGGTAGAAGTGGGTCTTTAAGAAGAGATTGGACTGTGCACTTAGTCACGTGGTCTGAACTTTTGGGTAGACCTGTGCGGTGTCAAGAGTTGGACTTGATGATCCTTAAGGGTCCCTTCCAACTCAGGATATTCTATGATTCTATGATTCTTTCTGATTGTTTTTTGTTTGTTTGTTTTCCCTGTCTTTTCAGACTCCAGTTCTTCAGAGTCTTTAAATTAATATGTAACCACAAATAATTCCATCAGATTCCATGGAACTACTAGTGAACTTAATTATACATTTTCTGAAATACTTTGCTGAAACTGTACTGGAAGGAATAGTTAAAAGACAGATCATAATTTATAGCACTACAAAAAAATTCTTCCACAGCATTCTGTGGCACTTCAGAAAGGCATAAAAAATGTGCAAAAGAAAGGTATTCTTTAAATTAATTTGTAGTTTTTGTCTTATCCATTATTACAGTACTTATTTTCTATACTAATATGATCCACTCAAACTAATGTTTATTGTGCAGATACTGAAATTATCCAACATTTTAATTGCTTCTGGGCCCAAGTACACCTCACCTGGGGGTAGCTGCTTAATATAAATGTATTCATTATTACTAATGTATAAACATTTAACTCAGAAGAGTATCTAGCTATACGTTCTGAACAGTTGCCTTAATGAATACACCTAAAGAAAGAAAAGACTATGAAAAGAGACAGCAGCAATTCTACAAGCAATCGGAGTTTGGGCTTTTCAGTTAATCAGTTTGGTATTCCAAAATAAATAATGGTCTGTAATGTAATTTACTTCTTTGAATGTGTACAAGCTAGTAGGCAATGCTAGCTCAATCCTGCAGTTCACCGTTTCTAGTGTCTTCCTTTTTGACATTGCCTAATGCAAGATGTGTAGGAGACCATGATAACTCCAACAAATAAGAAGAAGAAGAAGAAAGCTGGAAGAAATTAGGAATAACTTTATATCAGGAACATTTGTTTTTAATGTCAAGAAGTCTGACTCTCCACCTTGAGGTACATTCCCCACATACATACCAAATATTATGTATAGTTAGCTCAGATATGTTTGAAATGGCTATTTTAATCCATGTATAAATTTTACTCTCCCTGTTTTGTCCTCTGGAGTGTTTAAGTACATCACAAACAGAAACCCTTCAAAGTGATTTGAAAGCAAGCTCATCTCCTCCATTACACTAGTTGAAATATAGTGATACAAAGGGAATACAAAGGTTTGTTTCCAAAATACCAATACAGGAAGTTATTGCCTTCTTTGAAACTGCAGTAAAACTCACAGAAATAATACCACTCACACATTTTTCTTTTTTTGTTTGTTTGTTTTTTCTTTTTTTTTTTTGAATGCCATTTTTTCCAACTGGAAAAATGCGTCTAGTCTCTTAAATTGAGAACAACAGAGCTAAGAACCCCATTCAGCAAAAGTTACACATGTGCTTAATTTCATCAACTTAAAAAGTCCCACTGTGGTAATGTGGGACATAAAGTCCCACTGTGGTAATGAAATATATTTTATAACGTGTAAATGCAAGCATATGCATAAATTATCGTTGAAAGAGGACCTTTGTTCTTAAACCCAGCTTTGAAATTGTGCACTATTTTCTAAAATCTGCATTTCCACAGACCTACAAGTAAAAGTACACTCAATGTGTTCTCATAAAATATAAGATAGAAGTTGGAAGACATCTTTAACTATTGTAGTGATGATTAACAGCTGTAGTTTATTAGCCACAGAGGAACTTAGAAAACTTCCACAAACTTCCACTTATAACCCACATTCTTCACTCCAATTCAAAGAAAATAAGTGTTATTTCTAGTAGCACCAAGATCCCCAAATCCTTAGAGTATTTTTTTTGTTGTTTGTTTGTTTTTGTTTTTTTTTTTTTTTAGTGGAAGGACCTTAGCTCCTCCTGTTCTATGAGCAACAAAATGATTTTTCAGCAGGTCTCAAGATGGGAACTCAGACTAGTGAAGGTATCTGTCGCTTCACCTGAGCATCATTCATTTATAACAATAATAAAGTCCTGCAAGCTGGTCGTTTACTGAGTGTTTAATGAACTCTGAAAACCCTTACCCACAGGCTGGAACCTGGCTGATTATTACCTTTGCGTTTTATTAGTTAAGTCATTCAGGGGGCATGGTGGGGGAAGATTCCTTGCAAAAATGTTCGGAAGATGTGGGCAAAGGCTGTTGCCCGGTATTTCCTCTCCGCAACGTGCAGGGGAGACGGGAAGACTTGGGAAAATCCTTCTCTACCTGAAGGGTTGGTTACTGCACCTTCACAGCCGCAGAGAACGGGGAGAGAGTGGCTGGCTTCCTCCTACAAGCAAACTACCAGCCGTAGAGTGCATTTTTAAGAGGTGATATAAGAGAATCAAACTCGGCTAGCCAAACACAACCCCTACCTCAACGATGTTTTTCTCCTGCTGAGAAGGGGGACAGAGCACGCCCAGCTCTCTCCTGCCCTATCGGGAGGGGGGCTGGCCGGCGGGAGAAATTTACTAATTAATTACGAGCGGGCAGATGCCCCTTTAAGGTCTGCTCCGCTCTCCGGAGGCTGCAGCCGGAGGCTTAGAGGGTGGGGACAGGTTTGGCTTTATTTGTACATCTTAGCGTGGGGCGAGCTCCATGCGGGGGGTTTCCAAGGCTCGGAGGTCTTGGGGGGGTGGGTGAGTGGGAGGAAGGCGGCGCGCGTGGGGAGGGGGGAGGAGGAGAGGCGAAATTCCTCTACATGCGAAGAAAAAAAAAAAACCGTAGAAAGACCGAATAACAAAACAGGAAATGCCTGACTCGGCTGTGAGGCGGGCGGGAGGCGCGGAGCGCCCGGCTCCCTCCACTCGCCCCGCAGGCAGCGCCGGCGGCCGGACCGCTCCCGTCGCCCCCGCCCCAGCCCCGGGCTGCCGGCCCCCGGCTCCAGGCATGGCCGCCTCCTGCTGGATGCTGACAGGTGAGGAAAGCACCCCCGGCTCCCGTCTGGAGAAGCCAGGTCCCGAAAGCGGTTCTCCCTCCCTCCCTCCGGGAGGGGAGTGAAACTTTTGGGGGCTGGCGGCCCCGGGGACCGCGTGTCCCCCTCCCTGGTTCCCCGGCATCCCCATGCCCTACAGCTCTCCTGTCGGATCGTGGGGGAGCTCTTTGGTGTTTGTCCGGCAGCTTCCATCCCTGAAAACTGTCCTAACCCCGCGGGGTGGGGGGGTTGTACTGCTAGAGGAGGATGAATGGGTGAGCAGTACTGTAACTGGCGCTGCCGTGGGGAAAAGAGGTGCAACGCTTTTTTAATTAGGACAGCTCTTCCTCCTTATTTCAGATGTTCTGAGTGGTAAAAGGGGAAGTAAGGAAACGGTTAACTACCCGGCTAACTTCTGAAACATGAGTTCATCCGGAGTTAGAATATGTAATACTGCCTTTTAGGGTTTCATTTATTGTTAGAAGTTTATTTTCTTTTTAATAAAACAAATAGGACAAGTACCATTCCCCCGCCCACGGCAAGTCAGTGTGTAGTAACGCTTTGGATCTGAAACCAGGGGAATCCAAAGAGTGGGAAAGAGGTTAAGGCAACGCTGGGATTCACATATTTGCAGACTTTGACACTGAGCTTCCGCAGCAGCTCTTGAGCTAGCAACTAGCAGACAGTGAACCCGAGTCAGTGCAGAGGAAGAAATCAATTTCATAAGAATCATTAGAATGCAGGCAACTGCAAGTAGGGAAAAGGCAAGACAAGGGTTTTTTTCCTCTCCACTTTGCTTATTGTGCAAACACAGCATGAGCATATGAAAATCTGAATGTAGTATTTGGTGTGTCATATCTAGCCCTTGTTCACAGGTGTCTTTATTGCTCTTATTAGAGAACAATATTCTCCAAAATATGTTTGTGTTCCTTTACATAGGGTACTCTGCAAAGTGGCAACAATTTGGTGTGCCACAAGTTCTTTTTCAGGCTTGCAAAGTTGTCACTGGTAATACCAGCAGATAATTTACCCCAAAGAAAAAAGAAAATAAAAGCTTATTGTCAGACAGGAACACATCTCAAGGGTTGGTCCTGTCCAAATCTGTCAGAAGCTTACTTGTGTAAATATATGAGTAAAAAAAAGTTGGTATGAAAGAGAACATGCTTAAAAATAAAAAAAGGCACTACAGATATCAAGAACAGGATTCAAATTGTCTCACGTAAATAAGAGAAAGTCATATATAAATAGGCCAATATCATAAAGATATGGACAAGTAAATTTAGAATTACAGTGGAATAAGAATAAATACAAATCAATAACATGATTTCCTTTCTTAGGAAAAAAGAAATCAAATACAGTAGCAGTCAAAACCAAACTAGAATAAAGGAAGTGAATAGAGGTGTATATTTCAGTATCTATATATTTATTTTTTTTTAATTCAGCTTGGTATTGGTGAGGCTTCTGAGAATCCCGAGGTAAAGGAAGTCTATGACAAATGCAAACAAATGGGCAAGAGTGCACAGAGAAGCAACAAGCCTGATAGTTGAGGAAATGCAAGCAATGAAGAAAGACTGAAGAAATCAGGCGTGCTTATTTAGGACAGAGATGTGTGAAGTGTTGAGTGTTTCAAATATACATTTTTACTATTACCTGAGAACAGTTTTCCAAATGTCAATGTTTTATGAGAGTACACACTCTGTAAACCAACATATACCATATAGAAAGTTTAATATAAAGAATTTAATGAATGTCCAAGGAAGGACAAGGGAAAATCAAGGTAATTCACTGGACAAAAAATTTAAGGAATGTTTGAAAGAACTTTCTTACTCATCAGGTAATGAATCACTAGAACAGACTACTTTAAAGAACTACCTATTCACCTTCACTAGAAGTCGTGATGAATTCGAGTAATCACGGTTAGGGATGTTTAAAAGGTTTTTTTCACCTCATTTTTTTTCACCTTTGGCTTCAGTGTAAGTGGTTTGACTAGGGATCTGCTGAAGCTTCCTCCAGTCCTACTCAAAAGAAGAGGAAGGAAGAAATCTAGCCAGAGGGGCTCCATTACTTTTTAACACTTCTTGAACTATATTTTTAAGCTTAGCCTGCTCCTTCCTGGAATTCTTTCTCTCCTTGTTGGTGATGATCATGTCATTTCTATTAAGTAAGTACTCATTTTTATTATAGAAAATAGCAATAAATCATGAAGACAGAACTTTGGAACTTCCTTTTTCATAGAAAAGGAAGCTGTTTCTGTCCAGAGCCTACATAAGCATGTAGTGAGAGGAAAGAATGGAAACATAGATTTGCTCTCTACCTTTCTCTCTCTCTGCTCTTGCAGCAGTGACATCCAAAATGTCTCATCAGAGTTCCCCCTATTTCAGATTCTTTCCCACTTTTTTTTGTTATCTAGGACTCTAATGTGTTTGCATGGTCCAGCTATAACGGGTGGGGGAAGGAGGATGTTCCAGTTGCTAAAAACATCACCTTACAAAAAAACAGCATGGCTCTAAAACCTCTGTGAATACCTGCTATCGCCATTCTTGTCCCATACCATGCTTAGAAAGTTCTGAAAATGGGTGATAAATTCCTGCAATTATTAGCATCTCATTTTTAAGTGATAAATTGCGTGAATTCTCAGATTCTTCACCTAGTCTTAGTCTTTTACCAAGACTGGAACATACAATCTCATTTAAAACTTTTATGCTGAAGTTACAAATATTTTCTTGTTTTGACTCTACCAAGGTCAAGTTCACATCTCTCTGACATTAACAAAATTAGTATGAACTTACAAACATAGTTATATGATTCTTAAGTTTTTTGAGATGTCATTTTTCTACTGCTCACTCTCTGACATTTGAACAAACAACAATACCCACAGGTCGCTTATTTTACTAGATGATGGTGCTTTGCCTGCTCTAGTAAATGTTTTCCTTTATAAGGTGACAATGTTTTCGCTAACTGTGAATAACACCTTCTTGCTAATTGTGAATAACATAAGTCTACTATTGCCACTAAATATTTGTGGATATTGCTTTTGTTCATAAGTGTATAAAGTCTCATCATTATTTTTTTGAGAAAAGACTTAAGTGAATCTCAAAATGTCTCTACAAAACAATTTAATATGTCGAGTGGCAACCCTTGGATTTTTGCACATTGTCTTTTTTTGTTTTAATCCAGCAACTGTGTTTATGCTTAGCAGCAGGTCACCTCCCTGAATGAGCTAAACACTTATTTTCTATTAGTACTGGAAGCCAACTTTTAACCTTTAAGTGAAATACATCGTATCTGCAAGGATGCGAGGTTGCTTATTAAAATTAGACTGGCACCAACAACCAGAGAAAAGTTTATAAACAACATCAAAAGAAGAAAAATATTAATGGGGAATGCACTATAGGTAATTATATTTAAAGAATGGCATAAGGTCTACCACCACAATTCTGTAATCACAAAGAAGGTAGACAAGAAAACTCACCTTGAATGCACCATGCAGTATCTACATAGACAAGTAAAAGGAACTCCTAAGGGAAACCTAAATACACTCTTTCTACCTCAGCCGCAAAATGTTAATACAAATTTATGAGTACGCACAAGCCCAAATTAAACAAATAATTATGTGTGTGCTTATGTTATATTCCCTTGGGTGGTCCAGTTTCCTTCTGTGAAACTATTCATGCTAACTGAGTTAAGCAGTTTAACTCATTTAACATGAGTTAAACAGGAAGAAAGTCTGAGGCCTCACAAATAAATCCTCTTATGTAATATCTGATAAAATTGTTTTTACATCAGTATCAAGATTAGAAACACTGAATGCATGTTACTGGGCCAAATCTGAGTTCAGTGTCCTGTTTCAGCCACTGGCCAGTGCTACTTGAGATAAATTTATATTATTTACATAAATTACATTGTAATGGGAGATACGGGATGATTTTTTGCTCGCTCTAGTCTTGTATCTCATTAAATTGATTAATCATTAAGTCCAAAGCCTTTCAATTTTTTTCTTTAAAAAAAAAAAAAGAAACTTCCTGTTAATAAACTCACATTTGCCACCTTCTCATCTCTAAGAGGATGATCTTTTGCTTCTCCAGTTATGACTGACCATCATCGAGTTTCAAAACTTACTTTATCTGTTCCAGTTGCCTGGAATCACTTATCATGGCATATTAATTTGTCAACTTTCTCAGTTATTTTCATTCTTCCCAATCTGTATTCATACAGCCCTTCTTCCCAATCTTTATTCACACAAGTATTCTTCTATTTTCCATTATTTTCCGTTGTTCTTTCTAAATTTGCACCATTCTTTCTAAAGCAGTGTTCAGTACCACACACAATTTCAAAATAAGCAGCAGAATTTACATCATGGTGTTATCACTTTTATGTTAGTTGGTGGTTCATTGAATTTGTCTGTGCTGCACATTGAGTTGTCTAGTTGTCAGGTCCCTTTTCTGTGCAAGGATCATTGAACTAATCCACGCCATCTTGATAGTTTACTGGGTTTCTATTGCATTTACTTCCGTGTCAACATCAGATTTCATATGAAACATGCCGCCTCTGATGCTTCTCTCAGACTATCTTATTGTGATTGAGACCACCAGAAGGTTCAGCAGCTCAAGTTTTCATACCTGTTCAAGTGTAACTGAAGTTAGAATGTGTGGAAAGATAGCATAAGCTTAACTCAAACCTCTAAGCTGTATCTCTTTCTAAGAGCAATGTCGAAACAAGTTTGTGTTCTGGTGTTGCCTTGGGCTGATTTTCATAGCACGGTGTAAATGCTGTCTCCCCATCCTTTTATGCGGCAACAGGTGACAACACTGCCTGTCCTCTGTGAGTTTTAAGTGTGGCTTTTTTAAGTACCAAGTACACTTACCACTGCGAGGAAACCGGCCATCTACTTAGCTGTACTTCCCTCACCTCCCTCATCTGTACCCACAACCTTCCGCACCCCACGCAGCCACAACGACTTCGTTGTTGACACTGTTGTGGTTTTTCAGCCTCCTGAGCGCGATGCACCGCGGTAGGGGCGCTTGAATCGTACTTTGTAAAGACCCAGAGAGGGAAAGTACCGCCGGAGGTGGGGGGGGTGGGGGTACGATGTGTCTAGCGAGAGGCGACAGTGGCCGCCCCGCACCCCGCCCGCCCCTCAGCCCTCAGGGCGCCCACCCGCCGCCTCCCCGTTGCCCACCCATCCCCCTGCGCGCATGCGCCATCTCTGCGGGCATTACCGGCGGGGGACAGCGTTGCGCATGCGCGTCGGGCGGGCGGACGGCGGCCGTCCTGCCGGCGCCATTAGGACGGCGCCGGCGCTGGCGCTCGGAGGTGGTGTTCGCGCATGCGCAGCGGGTGAGGTGAGGCGAGGGGCCGGGGCCGGGGGACTGGTGTCGCCGGGGTAGGCCTCCAGGGACCCGCTGCGGGCTCCGGCAGCCCGGGGAAGGCCTCCAGGCACCGGCTGGGCCTGCAGCCGCCCGCCGTGGGCCTGCAGCCGCCCGGCAGCCCGCAGGTCCCGGCGTCATCCCGTCTTGGTCCGCCACCGCCGCGGCTGCAGGGAAGCCTCGTGTGCCGTTGGCGCCGTCAGGATGAAGCTGGTGAGGAAGGACCTGGAGAAGGACAACGCGGGGCAGGTGACGCTGATCCCCGAGGAGCCCGAGGACATGTGGCACACCTACAACCTGCTGCAGGTGGGTGACAGCCTGCGGGCCTCCACCATCCGCAAGGTGCAGACCGAGTCGGCCACGGGCAGCGTGGGCAGCAACCGGATCCGCACCACCCTCACCCTCTGCGTGGAGGCCATCGACTTCGACTCGCAGGCCTGCCAGCTGCGGGTCAAGGGCACCAACATCCAGGAGAACGAGTATGTCAAGATGGGGGCCTACCACACCATCGAGCTGGAGCCCAACCGGCAGTTCACGCTGGCAAAGAAGCAGTGGGACAGTGTGGTGCTGGAGCGCATTGAGCAGGCCTGCGACCCGGCCTGGAGCGCGGACGTGGCAGCCGTCGTCATGCAGGAGGGACTGGCACACGTCTGCCTGGTCACCCCCAGTATGACCCTCACCCGCGCAAAGGTGGAGGTCAACATCCCCCGCAAGCGGAAAGGGAACTGCAGTCAGCATGACCGGGCCCTGGAGAGGTTTTACGAACAGGTGGTGCAGGCCATCCAGCGGCACATCAACTTCGAGGTGGTGAAGTGTGTACTGGTGGCCAGCCCAGGCTTTGTGCGGGAGCAGTTTTGTGACTATATGTTCCAGCAGGCGGTCAAGACTGACAACAAGCTTCTGCTGGAGAACAGGTCCAAGTTCCTACAGGTAAGGAGCTATATTGTCTCTCAAATACATACAAAGTGGTTTAAGAACTGTATGTGGTAACAGAAGAGATTTAAAAGGATGTTGGGGAAATAATTCACTTAGTAGAGAAAAATAACTTTGTCAGAACGATTCTTCAGAACAAATTATTCTCATGCTTCCCAAATATATATACAAAGGGAGTTATGCAAGAAGTAGGGATGTTTCTTTCCTAGGATTCCTTAAAGTGAAGTAGATAAAATATTTAATATTTTAATCTACCAATAAAAATGCATTTCATCTTTAACTGAACATTATATATAAGTTGAAAAACAGTTTAACTGTTCTAGTCTGCCATACTGTGTAACATCATGTTTAATAACAGCTTTCTCTCTTTTTAAAGAGAAAAAGAAGTATCTGGATGCGGTATACGTTAGATAATGTTGCTCTTAGTTTTGTAATAAATAGATAATATTATAGTCTGAATAATCTTTTCATCCCTCATTGGTTGATTGCTTTTTTTTTTTTTAACCTTACACTGAATTTAGAGCAGACATGTAAAATGGGGGTACTGTGCTTAATCATCACGAAACCTAGGAGTCTGAAATTGCACAAAGAAGTAGCCTTTTGCATTTATAGAAAAATAATGATAATGGGTGAAAGGTTTTAATGTACTTCATAGTTTTACAACCATAGAAATACGCAGTTACGCAAGACTTGCTGCTTTTGCAAGATTGAAGAATCTTAAGAGGGATTCGTCTTCTTGAATGTTTTGAAATGAAAACACTTACATTTCTCAGTGGTTTCAGGTGTTCCTACCTAGTGTACTGCCTACAGCATCCTTCATATTTAAGGCAATCTTTGAAGGAGAGAATCATCTTTCCTATACATAAAATGTAGTTTAAGGCATTTGTGTTAGGCTTTTGTTTGCAGGAGAGAAGTTCTTGCAAGAAAAGAGTCATGTAGGTTTCAAGGAAGAGACAAACCAATTATTAGCAAGATAAATGTGTGTAGTGGAAGTTGTTTGTGATTGGTTAATCAAGAAAATAGTGTTTTATTCAAGAATACTATCTTTGACTTTGTTTTTTTCTAGGTGCACTCATCGTCAGGACATAAGTACGCACTGAAGGAGGCCCTTTGTGACCCAGCTGTAACTAGTCGTCTCTCTGACACTAAGGCAGCAGGTGAAGTCAAAGCCTTAGATGACTTCTATAAAATGCTGCAGCATGAGCCTGACCGGGCTTTTTACGGTTTAAAACATGTAGAGAAGGCCAATGAAGCCATGGCCATTGATACCTTGTTGATCAGTGATGAGCTTTTTCGGCACCAGGATGTGGCTACACGTGCCCGGTATGTTAAATTGGTAGATAGTGTACGGGACAACATGGGCACGGTGCGCATTTTCTCCAGCCTTCATGTGTCCGGCGAGCAGCTTGGCCAGCTGACAGGGGTGGCAGCCATCCTGCGATTCCCTGTTGCTGAGCTCTCTGACCACGAAGATGAATCTAGCTCTGAAGAGGATTGATAACAGTGATTTCATTCCACAGTTTATTTCTAGGTCATCTTGAAATGACATTAAATGCTCTCCCATCTGAAATCATGCGTGCAAATATACCATGACATTTAATTTAAATTTTTAATACTATTTCTTATAATTGATAGCTCTGCTCACCACACTAATGGATAACTGCTTTATGGTAATGGTTATGGGTATGCTGTGGGTTGGAGCTGTTTTGCAAGTTAAGCTGTGGGCTTCCAGCAGTATAAGAAACTGTGTTCCAAAAGCTGCTCATTCTGCATGTTAAGGCAGACTGGAAGCTTAATGTTTTGGAATGTGTATGAAAAGATAATAAACTAAGAGGGAGAAAATTATGTCAGACTCTATTTCTGTTCAAATGCTTGAAAGCAGTATTATGAATACAAACTTCTTAATGCACAAGTTAGCAAAACTATAATTGGTCTTCTTAGGAGCTCACTTGCCACATTTTAGTGTCAACCCCACTACTCTATACCCTTCTTCATATCTGTTAGATGTTTCTTAAAGTGTATGAATCCAACTGGTTAATATTTCGGTGAAAAATCTGAACCAGTCTTCTACAAACCAGACGATTCAAACTAATGATTTCCTCCTTAATGTGATAGTAGATGCATAGCATATTGTGGAGCTCAGTGTGTCCATTTCAGTCATCTCTTTGAATGCTCTTGGGAAATTGTTCTGAGGGCTGACAAGGTATTGGTATGCGATCAATGATTATGTTCATGGCACATGAATTGGCATGGAGGTTAAGTAGCCGGTTCTGTGAAGCCATATGAATGTACAACTAAGAGTCACAAAATTAGGTCCCTAGCTTCCATTAGGAATCTTTTGACAACAACTACTATAAATAACTTCATAATACGTTATTTGTCTACCTGTTGCCTATTTCAAAACATAATATAAAATAAAGATTACAAATTTACAAATAGAACTTGGCTTAAGACAATGATAACTCTAAAAAATCAAAATTACTTTTCAGATTATTTATTTGATCTTTTGAAAGTGCTGAGAGCCACAGTAAGTTTTATTTCTTCCCGGGACAAAAAGTCTTATGCTGAGGAAGAACAAACTCCTTTTAGACTCTGACATGGATGAATATGCGGGAATGAACTTAGGGAATTGTTTGTTCAATCTTAGCTAATGTGTGATGATGCAGGTTGTGGGTGTGAATAATCGTTTCTTGTTAAAATGTGGCAGAGGAGAATGGAACAGGAGAGAACAGCAAAAAACATTTAGGAAAAACACTGAAGTTCTGTGGGTTGATGTTTTGATTTTTACACTGCAGTAACAATTGGAGAGTAAAACTTAAAACAGTTTTGCGTCAAATAATTTTACCTAAAAAATTGAATGGTGCTCTCTTTAATGCTGATGTGTGCCAGCTCTGTGAATTTGATATTATCTATTGCTAAGTTGTATCAACTGAAACATCAGCCTAAACTCATTGATCGGGAAGTCATTTTGAGTTAAAAGCTCTCTCCTGTCTTCCCTGCAGAAGAACAGGTATTCTAAAGAATGCATGAACAGCACACACATTAAAGCTGTATTTGAATAATACTGTGATTTTTCTCTTGAAGACAAGCCCATTATGAGAGTTGTTTACAGTCAGTTTGTACAGATCGGCAATGTTATTTGAGCTTTATGGTTTTGTCTTGAATGATGTTGAGTGCCACACATCCTCAAATGGTCATGTAGGCTCTTCCATTAGGTAGGACTTGCTAAGTAAAAAACTTTTTTTCTTTTAAAAATCTACCTATTTTGATTTTATACACTACCAGCTTTAAAGCACCCTGATTCTTGCAACACACAAAATTAAATGTAAAGAATACATGTAGTATATAGAAGAACATAGTCTTCAGTAAATATTATTTATATTGTTTATTTCTAAATAAAGTCAATAACTTCTCTTTTTAAGATAATCTCTTATATTACTTCCCTGCTTATGTTACTGCCAATTTGTTGCAATTGTACACTAATGCTACTTACCGTCTCATTAGTACTACACCAGGAAATTCTAAGTTTGATTTTCAATGAACTTTAAAAGACAAACCACACTGTTCTGAGACTGTGAAGTGGTTTGCTACGTTTTAGACCAAATTGAATCCAGTTAATTCTATTTAAAAAGAAATTGCGAAGGGTTTTTGCTGTGTGCCGTAAAAAGGTTACAATGACAATTACTTTATTTGTGCCTGCGCTATGGTAGTGTATCAATGATAAAAGGGGCAACCATTTTGCTACTTGTTTTTTGTTACCAGCAAGCATCTGGTAAGAAACTATATTCACAGTGATTCTTTGAATTACTTACAGTTAGAATTCTACACAGACTTTACAAATTATGAATGTTTTTCTTTTTTTAGCTACTGCTGTCATTGCATTAAGCCCCTGAGAAAAATATACAGCTAGTTGCCCCAAGTGTGGAAGGGTGGGATTTTTTATTTTTTTTGGTAAGCATTTTATAGTAAAATAAATATACATTCATTCTGTAGACAAATGCATCCTGTTTCAGGAAACAGCTTAAGGGCTTAGTTTTGAAAGCAGGCTATATTCAGTAGTGCAGATGCTTGACCTGGCAAAGTTCCAGGAATGTCAGTGTCTTTTAAAATTAAAAGAATTGTGAGTAGCTGAAAAATTGGTATCAGCAAAATATATTTGTTTGACAAACACCTTAAGTTTTATGTATAGATAACACATACATGAAAGATGCATATTACCTGCAGTTCAGATGAGTAAGTGTTAAAGCTATGGGAAAATTATTTTCATGTATTTCCTTTTGAACTAGAAATAAAAAATGAAATATGAAATAAAACCAGTCAACAATATGTACATTTTTCTCTTATACCATAAAGGATTTAGTAATTTCAAACACTATCTGTTTTATTTTGATAATATTCTGACATAATTTTGTGAATTAGTAGCATGGTTTATCTTCCAGTTTTTCTGTTTTCAAAATAAATGATTATCGGTGCAGGACTTCAAAATAGTTACTGTGTTTGGTGGGAAGAAAGCTTTAAAAAGTATCATGAAATTGGCTTGAGCCTGTTCCCTGGAGTAGCTTAGAAGATCCAAACAATTTCATTGATTTAGGTCACAAAGCATCTGTTGCAAACTCATACTTCGGAGTAAACCCTAGTTTGTTAGTTATGTCCACTTTGGCATTAACGTCCAGTTATGTCAGGCTTGGGGGGAGGTAGGAGGTTATAGGATAAAGTTTGCTACAAAACAGAGCTTGCTACCATAAAGAGACCAAAATAATCCCACTTGTTAAAAAGCAAAATAATAAAAGACAAATCTTCACTGAAATTATACACCATTTAGAAGTATTTGACACAGGGAAGTCTTTATTTCATTTCTTCTTTCTGTTTTCACCATTGTACATACTGTGTTTGAGCTAAATATTGGTAGTAAATGTGACCGGTATAACAACAGTCCTGTAGCTGAATTTGAGATGCAACTTGTGTGATGTTTTTAAAGGTAAAGATGTTGTGGGATGTCTTAAGTAATTTTCACAATTTGCTACTGTTTTTATGAAGGCTGAGTAGCTGTAAACATAAAATCTTTCTTAGTTTAACTTCTCAGCCACTGACATTGGTTTGTCTTTTTTCTGTAAAAGTATATTGTAGCTGCTTTCTCTGACTTATTTAGTGTTTGAGCTTCTCTGATTTCTTTCTGAAAGCTGGATCATCCATCCAGAAGATGTCAGTTTTGTAAAGGCAAGGCGGAAATAAAAGATGGAATCGTGTGTATGATATTTTTTTTTTTTTTAGTCACACTGATCACTTTATTTGGGATATTCTTACCTGGTTTTAAAGAAAGGAAACCTGTTTATAAATGCAATGGATGTCTAGTTTTACAGGAGAAACAAGTTCTAAAAAGGTTTGTGCTGTTTTGTCTGAAGCCGCATTTGTGCAGTACATAATCAATTTCTTCTAATGATGAGCTAGGAAAGCAGTTTTCAAAATGTGAAACTGCAATTAGGAATCGTTTGTAACTTGGAATTCCTTCAAGGTATATTAAAAATGTGGAAAAAGAAAGTGAAGGATTAACTTCAGAAACCTACTTTTTCAATATGGCAAAACTTCTGGCTTGATTTTTTTTTCTTATTTTTTTTCTTTTGTTTTAAGATACAGTTAAAAGGTTTATTTCGTAAGGAAGCTTTCAAAATGCAGAGTGAGGTGTGTAACTTAGGTGGCTGAGGCTGATGACAGTTTCTTCTCCAAACAAATTGTGCTAATATGGGGAAATACATAGCTCAGGGTAGCATTCTCTCATTTCTCAGTTCCTGTTAAATGCCTACAAGTTGTTATAAAGTGACTGAATTACAACTTTCAGTGTCGTTGGGCCTTACATTTTTTCTATTTGATTTGATTTTGCAGATGGTAGAAGTAAATAGAAACACAGTAGTTGATTTTGCAGTGTGTTTGGTTCTATTGCAATGGCCACAACCTGTATTTAGAGACTGCTGTGTTCAGGTTTTGTGTAGGAAAATATTTTGCAAATTTATTATACTGCTACTTTAGAGCTAAGGAAATGCCTAACCTGTTGGGTCTTGTGGTTTTTGTTACAGTTCTTAATTCAGTCTCTGACATGGGTCAAGCCTGGACTTTTTCAGCCCTGGGAAGAATAAACATTGGCTGTGTAGCTTCTTGTGACAGTTGCCCAAAGAATTGCTTAATAAGCTTGATGCTCAATCCTGCCACATATTTTTATGCTTGACTCATATAGGGCATTGACTTTGATTTGAGGATAACTACTTGCATGATACGGAACACGAAAAAGTGTCCCAAGTGTAACAACTAAACTGTAGAGCATATTCTCTGTAAGCTTCTGAACTTGAGTGTATTAGAAATGCAGTATAGCTTTTCTGTCAAAAACATTGTCTTAACATGTCATACTCTAAAATGTAGTGTGAGGAAAAGATCTCTGAAACCACAGTTGTTTCGTTTTCTGAAAATCATTCTTCCTCTTGTCCTACTTGGGGACTGTACAAGAAACAGCAGGGCTGATACTGGAGCAGTGTTTGCTTCCAAGTCAGTGCCTTCTGGGAAATGCAACGTGCAGAAGCAGCTTTCAAACACTGCCAGCTTTTGATAGATTATGCTGTATCAATCTCTAATTTATTGCCCTGTGTTTGGGAAATGGTATGTTCACAGCTCATGTAATTACTGTCATACTGTTCTAATAATTACTGACTGTCAAACTACGATCCTCTGGCAAAATAGCTGTTCCATTAGACAATGTTAATTGGTTGAAACTAGTCATCCTTTTTAGGAATGTACATACCAGGGTCAATCAGAAGTATTATCTTTGGTCTAAAATGGAATTTATAATCAAAACCACCCCAAGAATAGTGAAGAAAGTCTTGGGGTCAAGGAGGACTGAATGCATGAAGCTTAAGACCCTTTTCGAATGTATTGTTAGTACTCGACTAAAGGTGCTTCCTTTTCTAAAAGTTATCTTTGATAAGTACTATTTGACGTTTTGTAAGTGTTCCACACTGACCCAGGTGCGAAACCTCTTGGCAATAGGAGACATTTTTTAGGTTTCTTATCTGAGTGGGATAGGAAAGTGATTTAAAGCTGGGTCTGTGTCTACAAAACACACTGCAACCACAGTCTTCATGTTTCAGAAAATAGTCCTGAAGAGGGTCCAGTGTTTTCAAAAAAGACATTGGATCTGGTGGCAGTCAAGCAAATCTCACTTCTGAAGACAAGCAAATAATTCCCCATCCAGCTTCAATACATATTCTTAGCTAAAAGCATTTGTCCTAAGACTTTGTATTGAAAGTACTTCAAAAGAAGGAATTGAAACATCAAACATATGTGAAAGTAGGTAGCTGTGTGTGCGCATGTAAAAATGTGGTATCCTCAAACCATAGTGTCTTCATGATTTAAAAGAAAAAAAGCAGCTAACAACTGTTATCTTGTAGTTGCATGTGGTTGGTGAAGCAATGACTTTAGAACGCAAGCTTAATCTTCATCTTTATTTTCAGACCTCAACATTTCTTTACAGTTGGAGGAGATTGGTAGCATATGCTACATCTAGTATGTCTGATGGCTGATTATCAAATGCTCATGAGTGTTTCATTCAAAGGCTTCTGGAGTTCTGAAACCTGCAGCAGGTTCTCCTGAAGAGAAGTACCTTTTCCTTTGACCTGCAGCATTCAGACTGGTGACTTCAAATGTTTAACACTGGTATAATCATTTTGGTTTAGGTGTAAGAGAAATTTATTAATTGCATTGTTTATTATTTATCTTTATTGTAAAGTTGCCCTAAGACCACTTCCACTCCCTTTGGTAAAGATTATTCTTTTATTCCGTATAATTTATTCCTCTCCCAAGTGGAAACTGGTGTACTGCTATAGGTAAGGTAAGAGGAGCTTAAGTAGACCTTTTTGTTTGTTTGTTTGTTTAATACATTGCTGGGAAAATATCAGCTGTCTGCCAGAATGGCCAAACTGGGGCCAGCAGCTGTTCTCACTCTGAGCTGGTACCTCAGGAAAATGGTGTTAAGAGGCAGGAAAGGAGCAGCTGCTTAACAAGTGAGTGTTTCCAAGTTCCAGACCAGTGAGGAAGGATGAAAAGTTACATTTTGACAGAAAACATAAGATGCTGTGTTGAGCATGAGACTTCTTCCCTGAAAATAACAGCAGTGGATGTTTAGAATATTTGTAGTCCTTTCCAACTGAATTATTTTATCTTTCTTTACGATGCCAGCTAATGCGATTAAGTTTTTATCTGAGGGAGAGAAGCCTGGGACTAGAAATTACGGTATTGAGAGCTCAAGGGAATTGCTTATCCTGTCACTGCATGGTCACTGAAGTTTCTTTTGGGCTGGCTACAGAAAAGTCACACGTAGAGTCATTGATATATCTGAGAATTGTGAAAGATGGTCTTCTTTTCATTCCTGCCTATGAACATAGCCTTTTCTATATATTTTTACAAAAGTAACATGGCTTGCTTTTGACAGACAAAGGCACTTTGTGCTTTCTGGTCAATTTCTGATTAGTTAATTTCTAATAAAAAAAAAAATCAACAGAAGATGATTAAAATAAACCTGTCAGAGTTTTTGAGGGTGAATTATTTAGAAGAAACAGTAAGAGAAAGCCATAAAAAATCATTTTTATTAACCATTTTTATAGTAAGCCAAGTCAGGCAAATGGCAAGATCTGATACTTTTAAGTGTCAGGAATCAGTTATTAAAAATCTATTAGTAGACAGACACTTAGTTGACAAGTCAAGCATATAAACCTCTTGGTAAAGAAGTTTGATTGCTTGAGCAATTGCAAGCTGTCTGTGTATGTTTTATGCAAGTCTACTTGCATGATCACATGCTACTTCTGTTATGACACAAAAATCCTATTAAGTGTTCAGAAAGAACCAAATTAGTGTTATTGCTGACAACACTAAATCTAACCTTTCCTAACTTTGAAGACTTGTTCTTCCAGCCAAAAAGCTTATACAGTTTTACATAGTCTTTCTTTTCAAGGAGAGCACTATTGGAATTGTCAGTGAAAAATGTTTAGAGATTTAGACAGCAGCATTTTGGAATTGAATGCTTTCAGTTTTATTTCTAGAACACTTTTTAAACTGCTTTGTTCTCTAGCTTAAAAACTCTTATTTTGACACAAGAACTGGCAAGAAATTAATATATGCGAGAGAGGAGAAAATTCCTACTACTGAAAAATAAGAAGTTGGAATTGCCTTCCAGTCAGAATAATCAGAGCAAAAGGTCTCTTTGACATGGAATTTGTTTACCCTGAAAGAGATGATGTACCTGCCAGCAGCAGATAGGAATTGATTCAGCAATCCTGTACCCTGTGCTCTGAACAGAAGCAGAGTGCTTGCTGCTATTGTTTTAGTGGAGAACTGAGTTGCCATGTTTCTGAGTCCAAGACTTAGCACATATGTTTGTGCCACATCTACCAGTTCGTACCGCAACACCTGACTCGTGCTAGGATTGAGTGAGCAGGCAGAAACTCTTTCTCAAACTATGGTTGAGCTGACAACGTGAAGATGCTTGCATTAGGTGCCTGGGTTTATTGAGTAATTGCCTCTCGATCTCCGTCAGTCTGCTGTCTTCCAAGAGCTCTAATGATTTATTAAAAAAAAAATAAAAAAATCAGCTTTTTGTTTATGAACACACATCGATCTCACTTCATTGATCATTAAATGTGTTTCCTTTAGAAAGCACTTTTCCTTCAAAGACTCCGAAGTGAGCTGCTTTGAGCTGATCCCCTCTTTACCTCTGCACAGGTTAGAAATGTCAGCCTTAGACAAATGCAGCAGCAGTATCCAAAGAGCTATAGGCTGTATAATAACAGTAGTAGTAGTAGTAGTAGTAATAATAATAATAATAATAATAATAATAACAATAATAATAATAATAAAGTGCACAGCATCGGCATTCTTGTCACAGCCTCTTAGCTGGGCTTCAGGGCAAAACTGAACACCATCACTCCTGCTGCTGCTGAAACTCTAGTTAGGATGCTACTTACGTAAAGCTGATGATAAATCTGTGATAGGGTGACAAATTTTTGCAGAAGTTGTGGGACAGAAGATGGTGTCATGAGGTTCTTTTTGCCTTTTTAGGAGGTTCTTTTCCAACACTTGTAGCTCCTGTCAACTTGAGTCAGTCTTAGATATCTGTCTTTAGCTTTGCAAACTTCTGTTTACTCTGGACAAGTGACACCCACAAGACAAAATAAAATTTCTTCACTGATAAACTCTGTAGGGTACTTGTGTGAAGTCGATGTAGATGTTTCAAAGGTATAATGGGTTCTCTGTGCAGCTCCTTTTAATGCCTGAATACTTTTTCTGAACCAGCTTGGGATGGACAGCTATCTTAAAATCATGGGTGTACTTCATGTGTTGTGGGTAGGAAATGTCAGTTATTAGCACCAGTAAGTCATGTAGAAAGCTCTATCTTAAACTATATCTAAAAAACAGGATGTTTTTCTCCCTCTAGGGTCCAGGTTTATTTTGGAGGGGGGAAGAGGGGAGGAACAAACCTTCCTCTTACAGTCTCTGAATGGCTAGTTCCAAATTTCCCTGAATTGTTTCTTGATGAGTAAAAGAGAACATTTGCAGTAAAATGACCTGGGATTATTTCTGTAGTGCTTTCACCTGCCTTGCCAATAACATCACTACACCAACAGTACAGCAAAGGGGGTGCCTTCCTAGCTCTTCCTGCTATTATTGTCATAGTCTTTAAAAATTAGTAGAAATGGTTGACAATGCATATAATTTGCATTGAGTTTTCAGCATATTACTATTCAATATTGATAATTCATACTATCTTTTGGATAATTTATTAACCTTTTAAATGAAAAACAAAGTACCTTTACTATAAAAGTGTAACAAAAAATACATGTCCCCCATATACTGTTACTGTAATTTAGAAAATTAGTTTATTTCCCAGACTGCACTGTGACCTGACAATGGTAGAGTCACAGATCTGCAGTATATACCACTTCAAAGATATCACACATGATCGTTCTGGGGAGCAAGCTTCTAACCTACACTGGAGGTATCTTTTGCTTTCATTTCAGCAGACATACAGAGGTGCAAATTTGGCTTTTTGGTTTCATTGAGTTTTCTGGTACTCTCTGGTGAACATTGTTTGCCACTTCCTGAGTTACTGGTACATTAATCTATGTACAGAAGGCTGGGTTTTATCTGTTGCCTGTAAATTATGTTCACCTTGCAGATAAACTGGATATTAGCTACTAACATATAAAACAGCAAGCATGTAAAAGTCCTTATGGTTCTCCTAGACCATAAGATGAGTGAAGCTGCTTCAGTAAGGTGAGGAAACTACTGCATAGCAGTAGTTTCTGAATTGGCCAGTGCAATGCCATTTGTTCTTGTGGTAGTTTCCATGCAATTATGAAAGCACAGTTTAGAACAAATTACTGCTTCTCTCTTCTGCAGTGTCTTTTGTGGCCTGCATGTGGTGGTAGTTTTTGTTGCCATTTGTACATGAGGCAGATAATTTATGGTTTGTTTTAAGGAAGACGGAATGTAATGACCACTGAGGTCCCACGTTCTTGTCTGCTTGGATTTCTCAGTTAAAAACTTATTGTATCATCAACCTGTATTCGTTAAACTGTCTGGTGCAAGGTTAGATTTCTTACCTAGGCGACAACTTGTAGGTAGGGTAAGGAAATGGACTGCTGGTGTTTCTCTTCTCTTTCACCTCTGAGCAGTAACAAGTTTTGAAGTTGAAGTGCTCCATATGTCTTGATGGAGAACTGATACCATGATTACTCATGTCAGTCTGTGCTTGAGACAAGCTCAAGATATTGCTTGTAAGCAGGCTGTGCCACTCTGTTTAAACAGGCAACACCTGCTCTGCTGTGCTCCCACGGGACAAAGCAGGCATCCCCTGTTGGCTTCTGCACAGTTGGGAATGGAGAGGTGCTTCCAGTTATGTTGTGTTGTGACAGTGCTGGCATCTGGTGTAATTCCAGTATTTCAACAAATATGGGACTTTATTTCCCATTACTGCCTCTAGCAATATCTAAGCAACTATATTTCCACCGTAGTTATGTTTTGTAGTTATGAAAAAAAAAAAAGTAAAAAATGACATCTTGAACAATATTATTGACAGTACAGTTGATTCTTTACATAGAATTAATATATTAAAAGCAATAAAAAGCTATTTGGATAATGATTCATATCTATCACTCTAATCTCAATGTGCAGCGTTTTTAAACCTTCCAAAATTAGTTTTTAGTAACAGCAGATTTCATCTCTACTGTTCTGCTCTCAGAAAACTGCAAGTATGACTTTTTAACTACACAAACACATATACAAAAAAAAAACACCTTTACTTGGATACTTTACTTTGTAAAAGTGCTTTCTGTATTAGGCTGTCATAGGTTCTCCCTCTGCATTTTAAAGGGACTTCAGTTTCATAAAAATCCATTTGTTTGGTTTACATTTTGTTGCAACTTTGAGCTGAACTTGATACAAGAAGTTGATAACTAAAGGAGGACTAAGAATAAAATAATGTTAAGGAAGGTGCTAAGAAAGTGTTTTAAGTTCTGGAGTTTTCAAATCCCTGTTAAATTTAGGAAGTAAATATTTTAAATGGGGAAACATGTAATTCTTTTTTTTTAATGCAGTCATGAAATAAAAAATTGGAGCAACGTAGTGCTTCCCTCTTACTGTACTAGAAGATGTCTTAGATGAAGAAAATGAGTGTTCTAGAGTATTCTAGTCAAAATTATCATAGATGCTGTATTATCAGAAATATTGGGAGAGGAGTTCTTGAGACAACTTAACTATAGTTTACAAGTTATTGTTGTTGTTTTCTTTTAATATACAGAGCTGAAATTTAACTCCAAAGTATGTACGTCCCTGCTCAGCAAAGGAATTTTTCCTTGTTCGTATTTTTATTTGGTTTGTTTTTGTTTTTCTCCAAAATTACTGCTTAACAGAGGTATATTGGACTGGAAAGAGAGATTTGTGAGCTTCCATCTTTTCCATTTCACTGCACTTACTACAGTTTCTTGGATCACAGCTGAATTGATATTGATACATTTTATAGATAACAAATACGAGCTAATCAATTTTAGTGTGTACATTGTCTCTGTGTTTTTGCTGCACTGTATAAGAACTGGTTTGAATTTACGTTCTGTAGTACTTTGGTTAGCCATGTGTGAGACGATCACAGCAAGATATTCGCATTTTCTTTTGGAGGGTTTCTTCTCTTCCTGAAGCTTTGAGTGATTCAGCTGACAGAGAGCCAATGATTATGCTTAGCATAAGGTGATGAAAGAAAGGAGTTTGTAGCCATTGTGTAGTAAAGAAATGGAAAAATTGAAAGCTGTTGCTTTTCAGAAAGCTGTTAGTGCCACTGAAGCATTTTCATTCTGGTATTAGCCTTAAGACTGCTGACTTTTGAGAAAATTTACCTGACAGTCTTTGAAAACAATTCGGGGAAAAAAAAATCATGAATAATGATAACAGATCAGGAAGACAAAAACAAAACTATATTTTGTCCTGGTGGAGAGATAATAACATGAGTTTTCAACTGTGCTTTTTTTTTTTTTTTATCATTTCTGTGATTATCACATTTTCCAGACTGTTCAAAAGGAATTGTGATTATTTCTGTACCTACTGGCCAATTTTATAGATGGGCAATTTTAAGTTTCGTGACATAGGCTGACAGTATTTTTTTTATGTGTGCAGTGGTTCATGTTCCCTCAAAAGAGAACAGTATTTTTAATGTATAAAAAGCACCCTAGTGGCAATATATCCACCTTCAAAAGTACATTAACTTGACTGCATTGTTTTTTAGTTTTCTCAAGTATTTTTTGACATGGCATTTTCACTTCATTCTTAAAGGTATTTTTTTAGTTGGAAAGAGAAAGTACAGTTACAAAGCATGGATTCAAAAGAAACTTAGATATAATGGCATTTGATGTTCACATTTGAACACCGACAGGTAGTAATTTACTCCAACTCACATGTTTGGCCAGCAACTAGTACTTGATGCTTTCTGTTTTCTTGATTGTGCTCTAATACACTGCGATTATGAAAGGTGTTGAACGTGTTGCAAATAACTCATCAAAGTAAACCTCCTTTGAGTGGAGAATAGGCATGATGCTTATTGTTGAACAGGTATCACACTACCATCTCTTTCTCAACATTTCTTGGTACATTTCTATAGTCTAAGGTCCCTACCAACCCAAGCAGTTTTGTGAATCTGTGAGCTCCTACATGAGCTTCAACTCTGATATTGTAAAGTACTTTGCTGATTCAAAGATGCATAAAAACTGATTATTAACTGTACTGGAGCGGTCATATGTAACGATGATCACACTATTTTTTTAAGCAATTGTGCTACCTTTTGCATATTCCACTCATGTCTTTGGATTTAATCATAAGCATAATGTTGAAGAAGCTATTCCTTGATGTAAAGTGATCTTTGTGATTACATAAGCTGGAAAAGGTATGGGAGCGCCTTGTTTGAGTAGAAGAAAATGGGGTTTGCTCCCCCACCAAGCATGTGTTAGGGAAGTTAGTCTTAAGAAACCTGAAAAGAATACTTAGAAATATTTAGAAATTATTTAGCATGATAACAGTAACGAGGCTTTGGGTAGTCAAACAGCTTCATATTTGTATAAAAGAAAATGTATGATTCTTATTGAATCTACTGGGGCTAATATGGTAGCATATTAGAAACAAAATTAACTGTAAATACTTAAAGTACGCAGTTTGGCGTAGGAAAAGCAGACAAGTTAACCGTGTGAAGTCAGATAAAAAACACTTAGGCTTTGAGGTTTACTAAGTATTTTGGCATGTGTTTCCCCCGACAATAGCTGTACTTGACTTGCAATGCTAATTGAGACAAGGCTACACAGAGGAGAGCTTCCAGTAGCAGGACATCAGCTGGCAAAACTGAGATCCAGCATAACTGAGCAGTTAGAAAGCTCATAGAAAACCAATTGAAACATATTCAACTTATCAAACTGGAGATTTTTTTTTTTTTTGTGGAAGAAAGCTTACAGGTCTGTGAGCAGTTTTAGAGAGAGTTGTGAATAACATGTTTTTCTTTAGGTCATCAAATTCTTGTTTGTTCAGTTATTTTATTTATTTATTTATTTATTTTGCCCCAGATTGCTCCATTTTAAGTTTCTGGTCTTCATTCTGGGAAGTAATATACATGATCATTTTAACCATGCATTTTTATGAAACTTGATTTAATAACAAATGACTATAAATGTATTCTACCTAAGAAGGGGTCCAGAGATAGAAGGTCCTTAGAGTTGCTATATCAAGTTAGATATTGGGAAGCAGAAGTTATAGCGGAGTGTTCTGGAGGAAATGGTCCTTGATAGGAAATGAGAATGGGGCAAGAGGGAACTGTAAGCTAAAGGCTGTAGGACTTAAATGTAGTTAAGTATTGATAGAAGAACTACACCCAAAAGATAGGATGGAGATCACTGGAGATGAACTCAAACATTTTCTAGGAAGTGTTTGGCTTTTATCTAACCGCTAAATTTTCTAAGTCTCTGTACATCTGTACAAGTCTAGCGGCTGACCTCATGATGTTTTTTTGTATGTGGTCAAATATTTCTAAGTCTTTTTCTCCCTTCTGTGAGAAACTGCAAAGTGCTAAGAATCATTCTAAAGAGAGGCATGATTTCAAAGGTTGCAGACTTTGAACAGTATGGTTTTATTCTGATGACTGCTGAGTAGGGGACATATTCTTGATCTCTGCTATTGCATTTACAGGAGTTTTGCATGTTGCATTGTGTTACTCATTTGGGATCACATTACAAAGCTTTGATTCAGTATATTTTCAGGCTTGACACTGCATTATAAAGCCATTTTCCAGTACAAATTTTTCAGTACAAAAACTGGCAAAGGAAGCTTTATTTATGGAGCTGTACAAAGCGTTTAATTGGCTTTGAAAAGCATGTGGCTACTGAATCTGGAACCACTTTTAAATACATATTTCTTTTACTTTTTTGGATACTTATCTACTTTTAATGATGTCTTTTTTTTATTTTATTATATGGGCTTATTCCAGAAAATCAGTCTTTCGCTTTTTCAAAGGTTAAAGATTAAAGAAAAAAAAAAAAAAAAAAGCTGGAGGCAAAATTATACAAAGGTTCTTTTGTAGCCCTGAAGAATGAAAGGCTTGATTTAAGCTCTACTGAAAAAGTTCCAAAAGTTAATCCTTTTTCCTCCTCCTTTTTTTTTTTTTTTTTTTTTTTTTTTTTTTAATATGCAGCTTTATGTGAAATACAGTGGTAGTTAGTCAGCCAAAAATGAATGCAGCACAAACTCCTATGAAGGCCTTCATGGCCTTCTACATTAAGGCCAAAGCACTGTAGCCTCCAAGGTCACAGATGGCAATTGTACCATGCAGCCATATTTTCTCCTACTTGAAATGTCTGTGACTAAATGTCTTTTTCATAAGATGTGTATAATGCTGCAGTGACATTATCACAAGTGAGGTAAAAATAAAATGTGAAGATTCTCCCCTCTAAATTGCCAGCAAAGAATCTACTTCTTTATGCTTGAGCCATTTTACAAATAGTATTTTATGGGTACATCTTTGCAAGCAGATGCATGTTTAATATTCTCTTTCTACTAGCCAGATGCAGACCAGCCCCAAACCTGAGTACATGGTGTTGTGTTGATGAAGCTAAAAGATCCAGTGTTATTTCACACAGAATCACACACAGATTCGACAGATTGATTCCAGCTGGCTGAGAGCAGCAGCACAAACTTGCATGTGTCAGCACTCGGTGGTATCAATTTTCTCAAGTGAAAGGTTTTTCTAAGTGCAAAGCATGATACCATATGCTACTGTGTTCATATTAAGGTGTCATGGGAGGTCAAGCCAGTACTCCCAGTCCTGATCCCCTCAGTGAGTAACCGATACCCTGGATACTTCCATATAAGCTCCTTTCTTCATGTTTTATTAAAGTACAATAGAGAGAGGATTTTTGCAACATTAGCATAAAATACTCTAACAGAGCAGTTAGGTATTGCTCTATAAGCTAGGACATCCTTCCTAATGTCACTTAGCTTTCAGTGTATTCTGTATTGCACTCCTGTGTTGTTTGCAGATCTTTAAAATACCGTTACAGTAACATTGCAAGACAATAAAGCACTTTGTCGTTGTTGTTTTCTTTTCAAGAGGTTCCTAAATATGAGAAGTCAATACAATATTTTAATTTTATTTTAATCTTAAATTTCTTTAATTATCCAGGATGGAAGCAGTCTGGAATTCTTCTCCTGAAAACATTATTTCTTCAGACTTTCCCAGTGTTTTCCAGTTGTGCATATTTTTACAAGACATTTCTACTTTTTCTTTCCTAACTGCACTTAGACCGGCTTTGTTTCTTTCTCTTTTTGCAAAATACAGAAGAACTAATAAAGACTTCTGAAATGCTATAGCAGGAAGTGTTTGACTAAGTGTCTCTGACCGCATGCTAGTGGGGAAAATTAGGGTGCAGCCAATGTGTAATGTTAAATGTAACACACGAATTTGTCCTTTCCAAGAATAGCCACTGTTTATAGAGGATGCAATTGTTATTTGCTACAGACCATACACAGACAAAATATCCTAACTGAATGTACTCTCTTCTCATGGTTAAGTCAGTCTCCATTATGTCATCTATTGCAGGTAATTTATCTTTTTTTTCATCAGTCAAGAGCCAGGTGCTAGTTAAACGTGCTGCAGCTCTGGTTATGTTGACATTCTACAAAAACATGGGGGCCCTCTGCAGTTCTCTGTTTGCAAAGATTAGAGTGACCAGGCAATAGGCACTCAGACAAGTCCTGGGGAAATATATTTTAAGCATTTTTTGCATCGTTTAATGTCATCTGCTCGGTTGTTCTGGTAAAGTTTGGTTAAAAACTCAAGTTAAATAAAACAGAAGGGAAAAAATGTATCAGTGGCTACTGTACAAGTATGAGCTACTACTCGAGGCTTGCAATTATCTATTACAATAATATTTGTCTTGCTGTCTTGGTGACTGAGTATTAACTTCTCATGCACAGGTACGAACTGTGCCCAGATACAAATGCTATGTGCACCAGCTAGTTTTCTTACGCGGTTAACGACAGCAGTGAGAGAGTCATTATCCCAGTTTTCTACAGTGGTTCCTTTGTTATAAAATGAGAACTAAAAGCTGGAACTTAAGTTTTATCCTCTGATAAACATTTATAGTCTGTATTTCTGATCAGTACTTTGATCTGTCTTTTTAGTCATTCTGTTAGCACAGCATGGAAGAGTTCAAAATCTTAGTTTAATTTACCTACAATAACTGTGATTAAGTATGTAGTCAAATACTACATGCCTCAAAAGATATTTTTTTCTACTTATTCCCTATACCCTTCAAGAATTCTCTCCAACTTCTCTGTAACTTTTATTTTTTTTCACTATTTCTGCCAGTAGTCTTTATACTTATAGTACTATCTACACCAGTTTGCTAGAACCTGAAGAGAATGTTTACAACTTAGACAGAAATCAGAAGTCTGGAAGAATACAAGCTAGAAATTATTACTGATATAAAGTATCATTTTCAGTCACAATCATCTTTTTTTTTTTCAATAATGTGAACTGCTGGTTTGTATAAAACATACTGAAAAGTGAAAAAAATCATGAAAGTCATAAAAGTGGAGTTATTGTTAACTGATAGTGTAACATGGGTCAATGTAAACTCCACTTTTCCATTTACCGTCTGCAGATTTCAATAAATCTTTACATGAAAAAGTAAGATTTCATTTTAAGCAATCTGTTCGAAATGTAATAACATACCTTTATTAAGTATTTATAAGTTAATCTTCCATTGCCTAGTACTTTTACTTACTTTTACTCAAAAAAACTCGTGATACACATACAAGCCACAGGAAGTCATGTAATACATCTGCATATGAAAATAAGCCACACAATTTGCATACAAAAATCAAACTTCAAAGCATCTGATGTTAAGCTAGAATTGAAGGGAAAGTTGAGAGGAAAAGGATAACTATACTGGATCAAATAAAGTATTTGGTCCAATGTCATGTTGTCAGGAGTAAATGTAAGATGATACCCAGAGACAAAAGATAGATGAGAAAGCATATATGTTATTCCTCCTGTGTATTCTTCCATCTTCAGAATATTTCCAGCAAAGGGGACTTCCTGAATTCAATGTGCTTTCTGTATGGTTTGTAACCTGCAGTAGCTAACTACCTCCATTAGCTTACTCAGTTATCCACTGAATACACGATATTTAGCATCCAAAATACCCTTTGTTGACAGTCTCCATCTCTATTCTCTGCATTGTGGAAAGTCAACTCCTTTTTATTTCTGACCAGTCCTAGCTTGTTTTCATTCTTCTAGCTCTGTCTTTCAAGAACCATTATTATTGCTGGTTCTAAATTAACCTCACTCAGAATCAGAAGGCTTTTGGGTGATAGTAGCAAATAGCTGGCATTTTCTATTTGTCTTCTAGTTTGCGTGTTTTAACATTGCACATTTTCAAACTTTCTGTTATAATGAGGATTGGAAGTGTACTCTTTAAAACTATAGGGATTGAGTGTGTTGTGTAATAGAGTCAGAAATTTTCAAGCCCATTTAGCACCATGAACACACTGTAAAATTCACAACAGTTGCCGATGCTGTACTGTGAAGAAACTTCTCTTTCAGCAGAGGATGGAATGATGTGAAGGGTATCATTGATATGGCAGGGCTATGAAGCTGGTGAAGGGTCTAGAACACAAGTCCTATGGGGAGCAGCTGAGGGAACTGGGGTTGTTATTGATCTTATTGCTCTCTACAACATCCTGAAAGGATGCAGATAACTAGTGATAGTACAAGAGGGAACGACCTCAAGTTGCACCAGGGGAGGTTTAGGTAGGAAATTAAGAGACATTGCTTCTCAGAAGGAGTAGTCAGTCGTTAGAACAGGTTGCCCTGAGAGATGGAGGAGTCACCATCCCTGAGGGCGTACAAGGAAGGGACACGGTTTAGTGGGTGATACTGGTGGCAGGGGAATGGGAATGGCAGGGGAACCAGATGATCTTGGAGGTATTTTCCAACCCTAATGATTACATGGTTCTGTGATGTGTGATGGAGTTGTACAGAACACATAACCTTCAATAACCTTAGAAGAAAGTAAATTTGAAGAGATGAACTGGAATCTGTGCCCTTTAAAATCAAATTATGTTTTCTGTGGTAAGCAAGGGTTAAGAGACTTCTAGAAGGATGTTATGCCCACCTCATTCAGGGGTTAAAGTGAACAGACTTCTAGAGGTCTTGAAGAGGTGAGTTGTTATGGGTGGACTTCGCAATTACCTTTCTTTGGCTAACCTACTTAGACACTAGCAGACAAACTCGTCAGAACAGTTTAATTGACTAAGAGGTAAATTGGGAGTCTAAATGATGGCCTGAATACCATATGTATGATATTCATATAAAAAATAATGAAAATAGTAATAAAAATATTAATAATAAATTTATTTATTTATAAAAATAAATAAGCTATTATGTTTACTCTGAAAATTAAGTTAAAGATTTGAGCCAATGATAATTTTACAGATTTTTTTTTAATTTTGTAATTTTGTTGACTTTGATTATTCTTTGATGACCCAAAGAGAAAAGAAAGAGACAAACCTCTATTGCACATGAAGAGACATAGTAGCATTATTTAAAAGTAAATATCAGTAGTTAAGACAAAGCATGCATGTCGTTGCATTAGTAGTTGTGGTAGTTGCAAAATTGCATAAGAATGCGTACTTTTCTGCGAAATGCTTTTCCCATGATTTTTTTCTCATTGCTTGTAATGAATTTTTGCTGAAGAGTAAAAGTAAACTCCATTTTAATGTGTCCACTTCTTTTTATTTCCTGACTCTGACTGGCGGAAGAAAAACTGACATAACACAAAAAAAACTTTTCCTTTTTCTGCTGTCCAGTGAAACCGGAAATACCTACTCAGCGATAAATAGTCTTTTTGTGACAGTCTTTTTGTGATGATTTTACTGAATTAAGCAGGAAATGTGATGCTGAGAGGGACAGATTAACACTGACCATTTGGGAGCTTAATTATAGTAACCAGCTATGAGAATGTCATCTCAATGGTGAATAACACAGGAGTATTTTAGTGACTGCCTAGACATCATTTGAATGCTTTGATATGAAGCAAGTACGTCAAAGTATGGATACTTTTATGTAACTGTTAAATGTCAGTAAATGATCATGAAATGCTTCTTTGAAATGAAAATTTAAGATGTATATAATTGTTTTTAACTAGTTCTGATGTTCTACAAATTCATCGAAGTTTTGGTTCTGTATTAAATAGACAGCCCTGCAGATGTAAATCAGTGGTTGTTTATGAAAGTGACTTCTACAGGACAAGAATGGAAGAGATTGCTGCTTGAAATGAAGAATAAAGAAAAGATAAAAAGCCTTATTTAATATATAAGTAGTGATGTTGACCAGTAATTCAATAATTTTGACTTTTAAAATTAACATCTAAGTTTTGGCTATAGAAATCAGTCTGTGAATATAGACGCATATGTATGTGTGATTTTAAATCTTGGTAAAGCTATGGTAAATATATTCAAATATAAATTTGAAAAATATAAATACATTCAAAATACCACTTTCAATCCCTGTCTTAAACCCTCAGTAAGTTGTAACTTAACTTTGATTTCTGAAAAGTTTGTGTTTTCATGCATGTTGCTACATGTTTTTTTTGCTGTTATTGTTTTGTTTTCTTTTAAAGCTCTCCTTCATCTCGTTGTCTCTTCCAATGTTGATGTGAAAAATTCATTGACCTTCAGTGGGCCTCTGGAAGACATGTTTGGGTACACAGTTCAACAGTATGAAAATGAGGAAGGAAAATGGTAAGCTGCTTTTCTTGTCTAAGCTGCAAATTACCATATATTCAGTGACGGGTTCTATACTGTTTTTTCTAAGTATACCCCATAACTAAGGGTCAGTTTTCTGTCAGGCTTATTTGTATTTCTTAAATTGATGAACAGTCCTAAAGAAATCTCCAAACACTGGGAGACAAAGATTCAAATTTACATCTACATCAGTTTCCTCAAAGAAATAAATGAGTTCACGAAGTGGGTAGATTAACTGTTTGCTGGAGCTAAGGCAGCTTTATGTATGCCTTTTTTCTGTTTCACAAAAAAAAAATCATGGTAGTCATGTTTAGTCATGATTCATCTTTTCCTTCTATGAATATATCACCAGCGAAATTGCTCCTGTTTTAATAACCTGTTTTTTTTTCTAAAATTTTCTGTCACTGGTTGCCAGAACTGAGTTTTTGGTGGGACTGGTGGAAAGATAGTATTTAATAATACTGTTCTCCCTCTTCTCTTTTGAAGGTCTAATTGTGTCTTGCAGTTGACATATATTTGTATTTGGGATTTGGAGCCACCTTCTTAACCTGCTATTTCCTTGTGTTTTTTTTTGGCTTTTTTTTTTTTTTTTTCTACTGAATTATTAATTGCATTTTGATGTGCTTACTAATATCATTGCCTCTCAGTCTTTTGATAAGCAGCTTATGCATAAGAATGAACATCATGGGTGAATCTCTGGCTGGTGGACTGAAATAGCAATTGAATGGTAAAAGGATTGGGAAACCTGAGGTCTGTATTGTTGTTTCCTGATTTTTCTGGTTTTCCAAGAACTTCACCAGTAATCTGACATTCATGATAAGCCCCAGAGATGACTCCTAGCAGTCTGGAACAAAGGGCATGTGGCCACTTGGCAGCCAGGTCACACTGCTCTGTGCAGTGCCTGAGTGGATCCTCTCTGCCAGCACCAGACCTGCTCGATTCTGAGAGTCTGTCCACCACTGCAGCACTCTGTTCTCTATTAGACACAGGGAATGTTTACTAAAATGAAATAGCAGAACCTGATTTTGCAAATGCTAGTTCTCGACTGTCCAGGTTGCAGGATGTACACTTCTGCACGGGGGTGATGAAAGGATAATAGTGACCTTTGTTGAACTAACCTAGACCTTCCAGAAATGGTATCCATTCTAGGAGCTCAGATTTTGTAGAGTAAGCTATATTGCTGTATATGCCCTGAAGCCTTTCAAGTGCAAAAAATGTTATAAGCAAATGTTAATGTTAAGTGCAAAAAATGTTATCTTTCAGTGGCTGAAGCAAGACAGGAATTTAAACCAGCATGCTATGTCTGAACATCTCTGAAATAAAACTCCAGAGCCACTGCTAAATTTTCAAGTTTCCAAGTTTCCTTCAGCATAACATACAGAGCAGGAAATCTACATAATGGTATTTTAAATATATAAATCTTTGTGGTGTTTTGTCAAGAGCTATAACACTACCTTGATAACACAGACAGATTTTCAGCAACAGATGTCTTGTAAATCTGGCTAAAGTTGTTCTCAAAGAGAGTCCCCAAAAATAAAAAAATAAAAACAAAAAATCCTCTTGGCAAACAGACAGGGTAGTCTTTCAAACCACTTATCTCAGTTCATGAGGATCTTCTTTTTTTCTGGGTAAAGAACAGCATGTGGGCATAATCCTGCTAAGTACTGATCACCTCCTCTGGAATGTCAAGCACACTCAGCTTCTTTGTGGTTAAACAGAAGTCAAGGATGCATATAATAGGTTGTGGTGCATGCTTCTAAGTCGTGGTGTTCAGAATGCATTACAGAGTGTAGCTTGAAAGATCAGTCAGATCCAGTATGTACTTGGACCATTTTATTTTGCTTTAGAAATTATTAATAAATAAAAAAAATACTGGATCACAATGAGCTGTTTCAGTATGTTTGTTTAGAAACTGGATGGTGTACTGCATTTAAATTCTTCTTTCTGGCTCTTTTTATCTGTAGGCTACATCTTACCTAATATGTCATTCTATCCAAGTATCTTCTGCCTGGACTCATTAATTTATGATTAAAGCTAGAAATAGTTTTCTCAATAACGCCTCACAATCATCTAAGTGTCCACAAGCAAATCTTAACTGAACTATTACTTCTAATGATAGGATTTCTATTTTCAGTGTGTGCTGTGAATTCTAATTTAATTTGAGTTCTTCCTTGCACATTTAATGGAGTCAGTTACTTGCTGGGAGGTGCTGGGCTGTTTAGTGTCACTAATAAGGATGTGAAAACAAAAACAGTGTCTATCTCTTAACAGCATTTTCTGCTGAAAATGGATTTAGGAGTGAATGCTAATTTGTTATGCTTACAAAATATTGTATCAGAATAGAGATTTTCTGGACATACCTTTTTTGTTCGTTCTTTCTTTCTTTTTTTAATTGCTAAGGATAAAAATGTATCATAAAATGCTGGCTCACATTATTTAAAACTGAATTATTCTACTTGGTGCCTGTGAGCCTCTCCCTCCTTAGCATTTAAAATACTTTTTTTTCTAAAATATAGTAAAGAGCAAGGTGATATAAATAAAAAGGATATGTCTTTCTGTACTACTTATAATACGTTTCATCCACCAACCAATGCTGCTTATATTTTTCAGTGGATTTTTTTTGTAATGTTTTGTAATGTCTATTGTATAATTTGGTACATAGATATATTTCCTTTCCATATTGTTTATTACAGGGGAGACAGAATAGCTGCTTTTTATTGAGTCTGAAAAAGCATAATAGATACTTTTCTTGCTCTCCATCCTCTACTGTTTGTGCAGAATGTGCTGTATCTGTGTTCTGTATTTAAGTTTTATTTGCTGACTTTCAAGCCTTTCTTGAAAGAAGAAATTTCAGATAACATTTCATTTGCAGGGTACTTATTGGTTCTCCATTAGTTGGCCAGCCTGAGAAACGAACAGGAGATGTATACAAATGCCCTGTAGGAAAGGACAACCAGTCACCCTGCATAAAACTGAATTTACCAGGTATGAAAGAAAATAGAGCTGTCATGCGGGGGTTGCAGCTCTATTGACCTCAAGTAGAGGTCAAATCTTAAAGAGATTTTTAGTTAATAAATATGTGTTAGGATTGGTTTTGTACGGAAAATTTACTTAGGACTCCAGAACTAAGCATGAAGGAGGTTGTATTTGTAACATCAAAAATAATTTTATTTTATCTCTCATTGGTCTTTGGAAAACACACTGATACTCCAGAATAGGCATTTAGCTGTGTTATCAAAGCATTATTATGACTGATACTGGTTGATTGTGGTTACTAGTCCTGGCAGAAAGGCTGAGGAGTGTAGATTTGTGGGCTACCTTTTCCAAAGCTCTTGGAAGCCAGTAAGAGCCTTCCTAATGCTTTTAACAAGCACCTAAGTCGTCAAAGCAAGGCTGAAGCACCTTAATAAGGTGTTTAAAATTCATTCTTTTTTTTTTTTTTTGCTTTTGCTTTTGTCAAGAGAGACTCAATGTAGACAAGAAGAGACTGTTAATACGAATTCCACTAAATACACCAGTCACCATGTTTTTTCTTAAATCACCTTCCTTGAAAACCTGAATATCAATAATGTAACAAAAACATAGCAAACATAACAGCTGTAATTCATTTATAACAGGAAAGAGTAAAAAATGAGTATTTGTCTTCTAATTAACAAAACTGTGTGAACAGTAATCTCTTGCTTTCATTGTACTGTTATTTTTACCTTTTTTCCCAGTTCAAGACACTATTTGAGACAGCAACCCAGACAAATTTTCTGGGATAAAAGCCAGTCTCAGAATTTTTTCTTGTTCATTGCAATTGAAGGAGGAGGATCAAGGGTGCTAAAATATTTGATGGAACCAGTGTCAGTCTGTGTTTTATTTTAGAAGTTGGAAGCTCTCTGCTAGCTTATATATACTTTAACATTTTGTTTTCACATTCCCAAATACTTAACATTTCAATCTATTTGTAGCTTCTACTTCAGTTCCTAACGTCATGGAAGTAAAAGAAAACATGACTCTTGGAACAACCTTAGTGACTAACCCAAAGGGCGGCTTTCTGGTAAGAAAGGACTTTTTGACAATTTTAAAAGAACTCTGTATTTTCCTTAGGTAACACACCAAACATTTCAACCTTTTTCATTTTTTTAAGGCATGTGGACCACTCTATGCTTATAAGTGTGGGCGTTTGCATTACACAACTGGAGTTTGCTCCAACGTCAGCTCCACTTTTGAAACTGTGGGAGCTATTGCGCCATCTGTGCAAGGTATGCATACCACAGGAATTCTCTCGTGTGTCTGAAAATACAAGGTGCCAAACAAGATGAATGTATACACAGAGGCATACCAAAAAGTATGAACTGCTTTCCTTAGTTACCAGCATTACCAAGTTAAGTAAATGTTTTCATTGTCAGTATATAACCTAAATTCTTGCTAATTTTAGAGTTTATCTCAGTATAAACAATCATTACAGGGCTATTTGACATCCAAACACAATTGCTAAAAATAGTTGCTTATGTTTTTTACTTAAGGCCAAAAGACTCTTTTTAAGTAATGACAGCATGTTGTTAAGACCTAATACAAATCCAATTTCGTAGTATAAAAATCTTAAAGGTCTGGTCATTTGGAAAATGAAAGAGGAATGGGTAGATATCAAAGAAGACAGAGGTCATTGGTAAATACTTCAGTTATGTGATCTGATGCCATTCTTAAATTTCTACGTACAAGAAAGTGCCTTGCTAATCGAGCGAATACCAAACCACATAAAGTACCATGGAAAAGATGTTGAATGACAGTCTGCATCAAACGTGCAGCCCCACTATAGAGAGATATGCCTTTATTACTAATCACAAAAGTTACTAGAACTGCAAATATATATATGATCCTTGTTTGTATCAATTCTTATGTGGCCATTTGTGTTGCAGAGTGTAAAACCCAGTTGGACATCGTCATAGTCCTTGATGGGTCCAACAGCATTTATCCATGGGAAAGCGTCACAGCCTTCCTAAATAGTCTTCTGAAAAACATGGATATAGGTCCTCAGCAAACACAGGTGATTTTTTTTTTACAACATTTTATTGTTGTTTAATTTTGGGGGGGGTTGGGGGGTGGGGAATAAAAGTCTAAGAAATGGAATAAGAGCGTCATCTATGGAGCCCTTCAATTATAAGAACTAATGGAAGTGGAGTAGTGCTGTATGTAGTGCTGTAAGGGCATGTAGTGCTGTAAGGGCATCTCTCCCTCCCCTCACTCTTCTGGCAACCTGGAGAGACTGAGTTTCTAACCAAGAGACAAAAGGTAGGCATGTTAAGTGAGGCAGTTTGAATATTGTCCTTTCCCACCTTCCTTCCACAAACACTTCTTGTGTGCACGAAGGACATTTCTGCTCCTCTAAGGCAGACATATATGGTTGAGAGCGTCTCATTACAAGACTTTTGGAGCAGTGTTCAAAATTTTGCACCTTGGAGCACTAAGCATATGGCTTTAAAACATTTGAAATCATAATTAATGAGTGGCTGTTAAGCTGCATGTTATTAATGGCAAAAGCTATATAATAAATGGAGAGGGCCAAATTCCCAGCTGCTATAAATCAGTGAAATAAATCATCAGAATTAATGGAGCTACAACAGATTCCCCAGCTAAGGACCTAACATGTTTCAGAGTCCACTGAACAGAGAACGTAAATAGCAATTTGAGCAGAGCACAGGGAAGGGGCAAACACATACACATGAATACATTTTAACACAGAAAGCTATGTTAACAACAAAAGAAATTTCCTTTCACTTCTCCCTCCTCCCAAAATCAAGGATTTTCTAGGATCCTGTATAATATTTGGTGGGCTGCAGGCCAATGCTACAGGTTTTTGCCTACTTCAGGTTATTTCCTAATCCTTAGCTCATGCCTAAAACTCCTCAGACTACCTACACAAAGGAGAGAGTGAGTATGTCCCATAAAGGGGTATATCTGTCTGCAGAGAGTATCCCCATCATTTCCCAAGCTGATAGGGTTAACTTTCCTGTTGGCTGTACTGAACACTGTCTGGTAAAATTATTGCTTATAAACTGTCAACTTTAAAATTGCGTCCTTTTATTTTAAAAACCCTGCTTTTCCAGATATTGTGTGGAAGAGAGAAAAATACCTTGTTAAATTTAATAGAAAGGGGAAAAAATCTTCCTTGCCCCTATGGTGGTGATACGTACATGGCACAAACATACATGGCACCTTGAGAAAATATTTAAAGCTAAACTTCCTAGTACAGGGCAATGGCTGCAAGGAAATCATTACTGCCTTATGCCCGAAGTGTTTCACAGGAATAGTACACAGGGCAATCAACTACGCAGCACCCTCACCTGTACTCCTCCCAAAGAAATTCTCAATTTTTTTTTTATATTGCCACACCTCTCTTATGCATGGTTTTAGATTCCTGCCTTCTCCTGCACAAGAAGTCCTCTTGCTTGCCTGCACTCCAACAGCCAGCCATCTCCACCTACAAAATTTGTTCTTTCATTTATTTGGCATAACTACCCTTCTTCTTCTAACACATATACTTATTCACTCAAGAATGTCAGCTTTGGCATGTGGTTGCTAAAGAGCAGAAACATTTGAAAGGGAGATAAGAATTGGAAAAGGGAGAGAAAGAATGAAAAACTGGAGATGGAGGGCAAATCTAAATGGAAATTTCTTGGGACTGATTACACTTCCTCTACCTCCCAGAAAGGGTATTCCAGCCTTTTCCTTTCCTCCCGTCTCCCTTCCTGTGAACCCAGGAATAGCCACAGGTAGTAAAAAGTTTGTGTTTCTTACACCCATGCTGTCGGGATGAGGAGAAACAACAGAGCAGGCAGGTTTCTTCCCCCTCCCGTTCCTACACAGAATAAAAGAACAATTGTTTACTTTCTGTCCGTTTGAACCATTTTTTTTCCATTTTAATTTTCTCATCATTTTTGAGCGCATTGAAATCAGTGTACTTTCACTGAAATCAGTGTACTTTCACTGACGTCAGATTGTTTTCCTCTTGCATGGGAAAGGAATGAGGTGATTACAGAATAGCTCCTTAGCCGTTTGGGTGTGACTTGTTCAGAACCATGTTTTCATTAGAGGCTTAGGAGAATTATTCTCCACTCTTGTTTACCCCATCCATGAAAAATGGTCATTAGAGTTGTGGCAAGAAAGAAGAGAAATTCTTCCATTTCCCCTGCTTGGCATATAAAGTGAAAGCCAGAAGATTCAGATGCAAATAACCAAAGTTTAGTATAATATTTTTCAGAAATACTTCCTTCATTTTGTCCCATTCTCTGAAAAACAATGTCATATTGATGGTTAAGCTGCATATCCTGAAGTTGGGGATAAAAGATGTATGGGGAAAGTGACAATAGAGAAGTAGAAATGGAAGATGAATGAGATGAGAAAAAATAATACAAGGAAGAAAATATTTCTGCCTTCCTTATTGCACATTTTAATGCAACTGCAAAGGAAGGTTTTGCTTTTTTTTTTTTTTTTCTTTTAAATTCTGTAGAGATAATTGTCTGTTTAATATGAGAGTGTGCTTTTTAATTGTTTATATGTGAACAACTTTCTGTGGTAGAAGAATATCAAAAGAGAGAGCAGAATGCATTAGCATGCTCAATTCCAACTTTAAAGCTCTGTTGTAATGGCACTCAGAAATTTTCAGATGTTTTATTTCTATGATGATATATGACATAATCAGCTATAGGTGTTTGGCCTGTACCTTATTATATTTCCAAAGGGACTGTATCAGTGAACTAATAAATCATCCCATGTCATATCTTATTATCAGTTTTATCTCTAGAAGAATGGAAGTGTTTTAGAGGTATAAAAAAAAATCAAGATGAAGAAAGATACTTACAGTGCTTTAAAAGTAATTTCTGTCTGAGTCTTTGTGAGTGTGATAGACCAAACAAAACGTAGAAAAATTAATTCAACTTTGGTTTGATTTTGAAATCTTTAGCAAGTTCTCCATATGATAAAAGTATTGTTCAAAGATGCCTTCCTAAGGCATTTTCTTTTACCTTAAATATGACTTAAATCAGAAATGGTTTTGGTTTTACTTTCCTATACAAACCAGTGGTGTAAATCCCAGCATGTCCTTGCTGTGTGCTGCATGGTTTTCCATTTATTTTTATTTTTTAAACATACAGAATAATTTAATAATTGATAGGGAAAGCCAGATTGTGCTTTCCAAATAAGTGGCTGTGTTCATTAATAGAAGAAACTGTAAGTAATTGCCCTCTGAAATGTTTTGTCCCAAAGTAGAACAATCTTTCATTTGCCTGTTCTCTCTTACAACACTTTTTTTCACAGGAACTGGAGACAATTAAAGAATTATTCCCTTGTGTATTATAAAATCCATGGTATGCTAGGGAAGGGAACATTAATTGAGGAATTACAAAGATGTTCAATAGATTATGGTCAGTAATGCTGGGAAAAATGTTGGGTTTGCTGGAGCAGAGCAAAACTATGTTTTTCTATTTAATACTACTGCATTTTCCAGATTGAAATTAAACAAGCAAGTCAAAACATACACCACCTATAAGCCAGTCTTAGGGTCTTGCTGAAGTTCAGCAGTTGGAACATGTTTATTGTCTCATAAATGGTATATTTGCTCCACATAGGTGTGTCATTTATAGTTATCTATTAGATTAATAAGCTGCAAAATCTCATACCTTCATGGCTATATATTAATTATATGCTTGACAGCATACAATTCTAATTTTAAAAGGTGAACTTGAATTTATGATTTAGCAGAAGACTGGGACATACTGCTTTGCGGGTTGGGGAAGTTTTATTACCCTTTGTGAGGTGTGGCTTACCATTGATGCCATGAAATACGTAGAACATGATGACCAGTGTTTTCAAAGCTAGTGCTAAGGAAGGGTCCCACAGAACAATTGTATCCCAAAAGATAACCACATGCCCCCTTTCCTTCCTGATTTACAAGCTATGCTGCACAGTGCAGTTTTCCAGACTCAGATGTTCTTCCTATTCACTTCCTGAGAAGGAAATGCTCAAAATGTTTACTTGCTGTGATCATGGACAGTGTTTCCTTTCAAACAGGAAATGAGACAATTCAGTGTCTCAGCTTGTAGTCCTTTTTAAGAAAGAAGACAACACCAAGGTGGGTCTCTATAATAGCTAAAGATGGGCTTTATTACCCTGATCCTGGCAGCAGTCAATGGCTGATTCAAACCTTGGTGCCAATAAAATCCTCAAAACTGGAGTCTGTGAACCCACAGAGGCAAGCTCATTGACATACAAAGTCTCTGCTTTTGATTCTTGTGTGTGGTCGTGGAATAGTTGTGGCACTCTTCTTCAGCTCCAAAAGACTGAGCATGATGAAGACCTGTCATTTTTCAACAGTTAGCAACAAGCTTTTTAAATGATGAGCACCATCTTCTTCAGATTATGTTGTATGAAAGTGTCAGATAACAAAATAATAATTAGAAATAAATATTTAGCTGCTACCACAAAAAGTGGGAGAGAAGAGAGAAAACTGTCATGAATTTAACAGTATTTTCTACAGAGCAGGAACATCACAGCATGTTCCCTCAGAGTGTATCTCTCACAGATAAATGCCACAAAATATTTGCCTTGGAGGGAAAGGGTTAAAAATTTCATCTTCAGTGTTGGATACTGCTGGAGCCACGAGGTTGCTGTGAGTTGTATGTAATACAGTGCATGCCCCATCCTGTGGTGTAATCCCAGCCCCAAATTAATGCCCTGCTGTCCAGGAGAAGGTGCAACCTCTGGCTGCTCTTGGTGGAGGAGAGCATGCTTCTGAGAGAGAATTAAAATACCGTCCTAACTTTGAAACTACATAGATTCTTCCAGATTTGATTGTATTTTCAAAAGGTTACTGAAATTAAGTGGTATAGATTTTCTAACCACATACTATTATACTTATTTTTGTAGAATCACACGATCATAGAATCACAGAATGGTTTGGGTTGGAAGGGACCTTAAAGATCACCCATTTCCAGCAACCCTGACATGGGCAGGGACACCTCCCACCAGACGAGGTGGCCCAAAGCCCCATCCAGCCTGGCCTTGAACACCTTCAGAGAGATGGGCATTGTCCCATAATCTTATGTTGCTAGCTCTTCATAGTAATCGTGATATCAATGTTTAGTTCAAATATTTGTCCAAGTATACTCTTCTGCTACAAGTCACCCTTTTGGTTTAAATATAAGTAACGTATTTAAATGAATGCCAGCAAACAAACATTGTGCATAATCTGACAGGCGATGAAAATACCTCAAAAAGCACCTATAAAACAATTGCAAAGTATGTACTAAGCCACCTCTAAAATAATACGATGGCATAAACATCCCAGAGATCTTATTGATCCTCAGAACCTAAATGCTAGAGTGCTTTTAATAATAGATGAGTGAGGCATAAATATGCCATGTAACACTGCATTATCCTAAATAACACCTATAAATTGCTATGTGTAACATAAAATTGAAATATGCTAATGGAACATTGTGTGGATTCTTCCCAGTAAATGCTGTTGAGTACCTGCCAGAACATTAAAAGTGACAGAAATGAATGAGAGAAATTAATTAGTATTTAAGAATATTGCTCATCTTCTTTTCATTTTGCATTTTGTTTTTGCAGCAGGTTCCCCCAGGCATTTGTGGTTTGGTTTCAATCCCATGTGTTGATTTTTCAAACAAAGAATTGCCTGTGTGAGGTCATCTTGAGTCTTTCCATCATCCAAACATTCCAGGAGCCATAATTTTTTGTTGTCCCCTCAGGCACTGGTCAGAGGTATTACTCTGGCCTACCTCCTGCTGGAGAATGGTCATGTCCTGGACTCCCCGACTGTTTTTATCAATATATAGGTACTTAGGTCTTCCTCATGCCCCAGGAGCCTGAATTTGTCAATGCAGCGTTGTTATGCAGGGTTGTTTCTAGGGTAAATAGTCTACTGGTTTTAGGAGCACTGTATTTGGATAAAAATAACAGTTGTGAAACACAGTTTCTTATGCTTTAAGGAAATCTTTTTTGAAAAGTTATGACTGATGGTTAGGGTATCGGTCTGCCTTGGCCAAGAGTAGAGCAGAGCTGCAGCTCAGATTACCTCAAGTCAGGAAAAGCTAAGAGTTGAACCTGCTTTTCACTTATTCCAGTATTTTATAAAAATGACTTAAAAACTTCAAGACATTTCACTGAAATTAACCATTTTCTAAACAGTCTTGCTCAAAAGCTAGTAGGTATTTCATATTTGGGGGAAAGGCAGTGTTCAGTTTTTTCCTGGGTTTAGGTACAGATGGGAATTTACATCACTGCAAGAGAAACAGTTTCTTTCTTTAACAGTGGTTGGTTTTTATTATGAATGGTGTGTTTCAGGTTGGAATTGTTCAGTATGGACAGACTGTAGTCCACGAATTTTACCTGAATACTTACTCAACAACAGAAGAAGTGATGGCTGCAGCCCTAAGAATACGCCAGAGAGGTGGCACACAAACTATGACAGCCCTTGGAATAGATACAGCAAGGTATGTTCTCAAAATATTGTCCTAGATAAGGCAGAAACAAATATTAACAGCTAATGTAATAGTTCTGATTTTATAAATCAAAAATATGATGTGACTGACATCTGACATCATTTTAGCTAGATGAATGAGATTTAGGAAGAGTTTGGATAAAGATACTCCATCCAATTTCTATAGCAGTTGTGCATGGCACACTGCAAAGGCATCTGTCTCTTGAAAGGAGGAAATGGGGAAAGAAAAAAGATGTGGAACAAGGCTGTAGTCCTAAGAAAAGTAGATTTAAAGTCTTTGATACCCACACAAAGCATGTAGGAACTGTTTAGGCAGAGGTGTCAAGGAGATTCTGTTTTTCAAAGGAAACAGGAAAAAGTAGAATTTTTTAGTGTTAATTCATCTTTCTTCTGAGGTTGAGATTATTATGCGATTTGAGTCCACATTTATTATAGAAATTTCATATCTGAGTTTTTGAAGCTTCTGCTGCATTGGGAAATTAAAAATCAAAGAATCAATGAATCAAATCAGAATAATGAGTGGTTTGGGTTTGAAGGAACCTTAAGGATCATCTAGTTCCAATCACCTGCAATAGCTTGTCCACCTGCAATAACTTACCACCAGACCATATTGCTCAAAGCTCCGTCCAACCTTGCCTTAAACAATTCCAGGGACAGGGCATTGACAACTTCTCTGGGCAGCCTGTTCCAGTGCCTCATCACCCTCACAGTGAAGAATTTCTTCCATGTATCTAACCTAAATCAGTCCTCTTTTAGTTTAAAGCCATTACTCCTTGTCCTGGTACTACATTCACATCCCCATCTTTCTTGTAGACCTCCTTTAGGTACTGGAAGGCCACTGTAAATTTTTCCAAATACATTTGTTCTCTGGGCTATACAATTCCAACTCTCTCAGACTGACTTCATAGGAGAAGTGCTTCAGCGCTTTAATCATACTCATGGCCCTCCTCTGGACTTGCTCCAACAGCTCCATGTCCTTCTTCTGTTGGGGGGCCCCAAAGCTGAACACAGTGCTCTACATGAGGTCTCATGAGAATGAAGTGGGGGTGAATCACTTTGCTCAACCTTCTATCCTTACTGCTCTTGGTGCAGCCCAGGATACAGTTGACTTTCTCAGCTGCAAGTGCATACTGCCGGCTCACATTCACTTTTTTTCCACCAGTACTCCCAAGTCCTTCTCTGCCAGGCTGTTTATAATCCATTCATTGCCCAGCCTGTATTCATGTTTGGGATTGCTACAAACCAGATGCAGGACCTTGCACTTGGCCTTGTTGAACTTCATGAGGTTCTCACTGGCCCACCTCTCAAGCCTGTTGAGGTCCCTCTGCATGGCATCCCCTCCCTCCAGTTTGTCAGTCACACCACACAGCTTGGTGTTATCAGCAAACTTGCTGAGGGTGCACTCAATCCCACTGTCCATGTCACCGGCAAAGAGTCGAGTAATATCATTCCCAATACAGACCCAATGCCTGTATTGGATCTGTTGTATCAGTATTGTTACTTAGAATTACTTCTTTTAAGAGAAAAATAGAATCTGACTCTTTCAGAATAGACAGTAAATGCAAAATCAAACTCCCATATGAACGAAGCAAGCAGTTATCCATTTCCACTCCTAGCCCATCAGACCTGGTTATGACCAGGTCATCAGATCTGAAAGACAAGAAAACAAAATACAATTAGAATAGAAGACATTGAGAGACATTCTGAAAACATACAATGCTGTTCTGGTTCTTCACTTACTGAGATCATTACTGAGCAAACAGTAGAAACTACTTGCTCAAATAGGCAAAATTTGCCATTAGTTTGCTGTCCATTTCAAGAAAAGTGTTTCTTCAGAGACAGTTTTGGCACAACAGTTTACCTAAGAGTGGACCTCATAGATATACACAAATATAGTAATGATATGCATTGCTAAACCTTTCATATCTTTTCTCTCTTCTACATTTTTTCCTGGTTTGGCAACATAACTTTATTCAATAAATGAATGCATTCTCCCTTTTCAAACAACTATCTAATTAAAATGTGCATCATCTTCCTGGTGAACTATTTGATTATCTGAATGAAGCTCTGTGGATACCATGTTAAAGTTAACAAAATTGTTACATCTTCATAAGTTAGATAAATTCTTAGATACAAGTAGAGTCTCGAGGGAGTCTGAATAAGTTCATGAAAGCAGAACCAGTTGAGGATTACCAAATATGCAGAAACCACATGTGGTTCAGAACATCCCTGGGCACCATAAACCATTGCACGCTTGTATATACGGAAGTATCAGCAACGCTTCCTCAGTTCTTGCAGTCTTCCTACACATCTACTTAAGGCCATTGTCAGAGGTGGATCTTAGCTTTTACCCATGTAGCCAGTATTAGATAGAGTTTTGTGGTATTTCTCTAAAAAGAGGAAGCTTTACTTCCTTCCGTCTTCTCCAGAACCCTAACTCAGCCTCTCCTTTCCTGGTCACATGCAGAACCAAGCCATGCCCAGCCTGCATGAGCAGCTCCCCAGAATGTCAGTGTCCTTTTCCCCACCTACATCTGTGGAATCAAAGGGTCACCCCAGCCTACCATCACTCACTTGCAGATGACTACTGACACATCTGCAATACCCAGTTTTGCTGTAAATGTGTAGAGGTGCTGGTAACTGAATAAATACTTTGACTACTAGAAGTGCTGCTGTAGAGTGGAAATAATTTTTTTTTAGCATGTGGATTTTGGGGGAGGGGTGTTGATTGGTGGGGTTTTGTTTGTTTGTTTTTAAGGTAACAAAACAGTTTTAAGATGCTGGGAGTTTATTTGGGTAGAAAAAGAATTCTTCACCATTCAGCATTGTTTTTTTCTGTCACAGACTGAATAGATAACTTTACACAGAACAACGAATGAATACACAGAATAACAAATGAATGCTTGTGAAATTCTTTGGCTGTAAACTGTCATGCAAATTCCAATTGTTGTTGTTTGTATTTGTTCCTGGTTAATATTAATTTCCTTTTCCTACACCCTCATTAATGTAAAGTATTTTAGCTTAGGGTTGACAATGCAGAAATTGTGTGTGCTAAATGCTGACCTTGCCTTTCTATAAACCCTTTATGCTCCCTTTAGGGAAGAGGCTTTTACTGAGGCCCATGGTGCACGAAGAGGAGTACAAAAAGTAATGGTTATTGTGACTGATGGGGAATCACATGATAACTACAGATTGAAAGAAGTGATTGATAGTTGTGAAGATGAAAACATTCAAAGATTCGCTATTGCTGTAAGTGAAATGTAATGAGAAGTATTACAAATGTTACAAATAACACAAAGTATTTATTACAAATATTACAAATCTTACGGGCACATTTCGTCTTCCAAATGTCTGTTTAAATGTCTGTTTAAAAAGAATATAATGAAAAAGAATCTTTATGAAAATATACTAATTTCATAGATAAAAAAGAAAAACTGAAAAAAAATGTTTTCTGATATTAAAGCACATCAGAAAGCAATGTATCTTGAGAGATTTTTGTGAAAATAAAGGATAGAAAGAATTTGAGGAGCAGTATAAAATGTAATCTTTCTAGTTAAGAGGAACAGTGAACAGAGTGGGTTAATTCAAATCTGAGCAATTTCTACAGACACATCATCCACTTTAAAAGAGAAAAAAACAGTAAATGAGTAAATTATAAATGAATCATGGTGTATTATGGCTGCTCTGTGTGCTGGGATACTAAAGTTGTCATTTTCATGTTGAGCAAACTTAGTAGCTGAATGGGAGTATGAACATGATGGAGGTTATCTCATCCGCAGTGACAAGAAAAAATTAATGGTGCATTTGGTGTAAACTATTGTATATGTACGTTGTATACTGGAATAATCTACTTTTTCTTATTAATATTTAAGGTACATTGGATTGTTTCTTCTCTGTCCCTATCTCTCTTTGTTTTCTAACAAGATCAGCCTATCTTAAAATACCCTCAGGTTTTGAATACAGTTCAATTTCCAGTTCCAAAACTGAATGCAGTAGTATGTTTTTCATTTTCCCTTCATACCTGAAACAATATCTTCCAGAAGTATTGTTACCAGATGGTGAAAAAGCTTGCTACTTGCTTAAGTATCACTACAATGAAGTATAGAACCAAGAATTTTTAAAGAAAAACGTTGTCTTTAAAGAAAGTTAGCAAACCGAAGTTGAATCACAAATCAACATTTTCAGTGGTTTCCTTGGTTTCCTTCATAAAGATGGAGAGCATTAAAGAAAAAGTCCTTGCTGAATCTTCAATATTTTTAGCAGTAAAATATTTGCCTAGAACCATATTTGAATTGCTTTCATGTACAGCAGTACTAGAACCTGGAAATTTGGTTTTGGTTCCCCTCTCAAAGCAAGTAAGCAAGCAGAATGTTTTTTTCCCTTGAAAAATAAATGTTGGCCTGGAAATTGGAAAAATGTGTTTCCTCATTTTAAGGCATTCTGAGTTTTTAGAGTAGTAATATTAAAACTGTGGACTGAAGTCTTGTACCATGATACTGAATGCAAGTGCTGGTGCTGTGTGCATTTACAGGGCTAATTTCCACATAACAAAAAAATATTCTATACCTAAATTAGCATGTCATTAATTACTCATACACTATGTTATGAGGAGAACTAGTGGTACCTATGCTGAAGTCAATGCAATTGTGTATTCTGTTTGGGATGGCTTTTTGTTCATTTGTTTTCTAAATGAAGCTCTACTTCAACTAATCATTAGAATTTTGTGAAGAAACGAAAAAAGGGCAGTTGAGGATAGCAGACATTACACTACACAGTTGCATTGTTCACTACTGTTGGTACTTTCAGGAAAAAACTAAGCCCTCCCTCATACTGTTTTGTTCTTTTTCAAAAAGAATGGCTTTTAATCAATCAAGACTAGGAATTTGAGGGAGGTTTTAACAGAACAATTAAGGTTAGATATGATTTTCCAATATTTTCTGACAACCTACCTCAAAGGTATCTTTAAAAATAGGATTTAAAACATACCCTTGACTTCTTTATTTTTATTTTTTTTTCTTTAGATTCTTGGCAGCTACAGCAGAGGAAATTTAAGTACTGAGAAATTTGTAGAGGAAATAAAATCAATTGCCAGTAAGCCTACCGAAAAGCATTTCTTCAATGTCTCTGATGAATTGGCTCTTCTAACTATTGTTGAAGCACTTGGAGAGAGAATATTTGCCCTGGAAGGTATGACACTATTTGAAGTTTTACTTTATGCCTGCATTAAAAATGAAGCAAACACAAGACCACCTGCTTTTATCTTCCTTTCCAATGTATTGTGCTGCATAAAATGCATTATATGTGTATTTTTTCATGCTGATTGTAAAGATCAGTATACATCAAAAATACAGATAATGATGCAAAGATCTGTTCAGGTGGGTTCAGATAGGAATATCTGGGATAGATAGGATATCTGGGATAGATAGGATATTTGTTCAGATGGGAACAGTAACCTAGAAGAGTAAGAAAGGTCACTGTAGACCATTACCACTTTATCACGCAAAGGTGCCTCCCATTATGTAAAAGAGCATTGTAAGAACATGTCCTAAACTAACCCACAGTCATATGTTAGTCTGCCTATAACTTTAAGTTCTCTTGACATTTATTAGCTGCAACATGCTACTTTGCTGTACACATTATCACAGACTTGGTGTATAGATTTGGCAAGAAATATTTTTTCCTTGGAAATGTTGGTGATGATCAGATTTTAGCAGAGAAAAGTCATCATCTCCTAATGTCTGCTTACATTTTCTATCTAAATTAGGCAACACTGTCCAACTCTGTTTGTTTCAAGCTTAGTACTTGTAACAGAAGACAGTTTATTAGTTATAAATTATATTGGCCAACACTGAAGGGCTTAGCGTCACACAGATATAACATCCATCTGTTTGGACTTATTTTTTTCAACATCTCAGCTTACAAGTAGCAGGAAAAGTACAGTTTATAGCTGGAACAAAAGATAACGTGGAGTTAAATGTCAAGAAGCTAATACAAATATGAGAGTTTATTTTAAAGCTTTTTAAATTGGCGTTATGTTTCTCAGGCATTTAAGTATTCTGTTAGTGTATCATTTAGAGTGAGTAGATACTACTATCTTCAGCTGACTGCTACTAATTTTTTCCATTTAATATATTATCTTTTTTCTTTCCAGACGACTTTGTTTCATCACTTATAAAAAAAAAATAAAATTGAGAAGTATTTAATCTCTCTAAAAGTGAAAGTTTACCTTACTGAAGCTTATTGAATTCTTTAAAATTCATAGAATAAGAGCTCTTTGCTAAGTCCCTGCTCCGTAGAAAGAATTCACTTTGAATTACAAAACAGTTGTTCAAACAGAAATTAAATACTTTTTGCTGATGGAGAATGATTTGTACAATGGGTTCTAACCCTTCCATTGACACTAGTAATTCATTTCTCTAATCATAAGAAAAAAAATTGCAAAAGATTTGAAAACTAAACAAGTTTAGTAGCTTAATAAAATGTCCAAATAAATATAACTATGTACATGATGATGAATCTGTTTGATTAAATTGCAGAAGTGTTATCTGTTTATATGATAATACGTAACTCCTTCAATAATGTGGTACTTCCAGTATATTGCACCTTTTCTAAGTATCACGAAATTCTACAGTACTGCTTGAATTCAGCTTTAAGTTCTTGCAAAAGATGCAGAAATAAATATCTACTTCTTGAATATGAATAATTTATATTTAACATAAAATTTTAACATAAACCATTTGGATATTTGTGCCTTGATTCATGCTTTACTTTCAAATTTTATTTTTAGATAGATTCAATACTATTACAAAATATAAATATCCAAAACAAGCAAACAAAAAATTATGTTCATCTACACAGTGAGAGTTGAGCTAAGTAATTTCAGCACACCCAAATGATTCTTGGTTTCTACATCTTCACTAGGACTTCAGTCTGTGCCAAGATTTCTATTTAAGACATTTGTAATTTGAGACAAGAAATTATGCCCTCTCCTACACCTGTGGAAGCTTCAGAAATAGCATAATCTGGTCACAAGCAAAGTCAGAATGAAAACTGAAATATGGTATTAGCTTTATGGCAAAGCACAGCAAGGCTGAATTGTTCTGATGAATTATATAATCATTAAGGTTGGAAAAGACCTTCAAGATCATCTGATCCAACCATCACCCTACCACTACACCATGTCTCTAAACACCAGGTCCAACCTTTCCTGGAAGACCCCCAGGGACAGTGATGCCACCACCTCCCTGAACAACCCATTCCAATGCCTGACTGCTCTTTCTGAGAAGAAATGTCTCCTCATTTCCAACCTGAACCTCCCCTGGAGCAACTTGAGGCCATTCCATCTAGTCCTAGTCTGTCTAGTTCTTCTGCTTCCTGTCCCAGACTTCCAGGTTGGGAGGCAGAGTACTCCAAGAATAAGTGGCCTGTCTAGTAAAGACAGATGTAAAAAAGGCATTGAGAATCTCACCCTTTTCCTTATCCTCAGTAGCCATGTTCCCCCCTGTGTCCAGTAAAGGACAGAGATTCTCCTTGGCCCTCCTTTTGCTGTTAATATATTTATAAAAACTTTTTTTTTTAATCCTTAACCACGGCAGCCAGGTTGAGCTCATACTGGGCTTTGGCCTTCCTCATTTCTTCTCTGCATACACTGGCAACTTCCTTGTACTGTCTCCAAGTTACTTGCTCCTTCTTCCACTGGTCATAAACTCTCTTTTTCTTCTGGTCACTCAGGAAAAGTTCTCTGTTTAGCTATGCTGGTCTTCTCGCCACCAGCTCATCTTATGGCACACGGGGACAGCCTGCTCCGGCATCTTTTAGACTTCCTTCCTGAGGAGCTCCAGCCTTTCTGGACTTCTCTGCCCTTCAGGGCTGACTCCCAAGGGACCCTCCCTACCAGTGTCCTGAACAGTTCAAAGTCTGCCCTCAGGAAGTACAATGTAGCAGTTTTACTGACCCCCTCCTGACTTCACAAAGAATAGAGAACTCTACAATTTCATGGTCACTCTGCCCAAGACAACTCCCTGCCACCACGTCTCCCACCAGTCCTTCTCTGTTCGTGAACAGCAGGTCTAGCGGAGCTCCCCCTCCGGTAGCCTCACTAACCAGCTGAGTCAGCAAGCTGTCTTCCATGCACTCCAGGAACCTCCTAGACTGCTTCCTCAGGGCTGTACTGTATTTCCAGAACATGTCCAGAAAGTTAAAGTCCCTAGAGCTAGAGGATGGTGAATAAGTCCATTTCTTTTGACTCTTTAGCCATGGTTTCTTGTCCCACACAGCTTTCTTGTGACAAACTAGTTTATTGGATTTGTGCATTATTGAAAGTTAAATTAACCCCATACAATGTTTCTGTAATTTCCGTACAAAATTTCTGTACATAACGTGGGGGTCACAGGAAACTTGATTCTTACAATTCTGTATTTGAATGTGTTTTAAGTCTCCTACTAGTATAATAGTACATTTTATTTTGTTTGCCCTCTAGATTTCTTGGGTTTTTTTTGGTTTTTGCCTTAAAAAAATGCAAAGGAAAATTGAGAGTTGAAAAATGAAATCCAACAAAAACCTACATTTGACAGCCAGTCGATTTTTACACATAATCTTTTTCACATGCTTCTGTGTCTCATGGCATGGACTTCTGGATTTAACAGCATTTTTATGTTTCATCCAATCTGTAGGCAGGCACATGTTTTTTCACAAAATATCTTTTGTAGAATGCTTGGCAGTTTGAAACTTAATGGAAAGTTAGACTGGGGGCCATTATCTAAGCAGTGTTCAGAACTGCACATACTGACAATACTGGCATTGTACTCTGCCTGAAACTGTGAGAGTCCTGCCTTTCTCAGCTCATTAAGGAGCATCTTTTATTGTGTGATTAATGCTGCCACTAAAAAATATTGTTTATCAGCAAATGGGCAACTTAAGGGTTTTATGCTTAAAAGAAACCATATTTTTTCAGACATAGCAGAGGAGCTATATTTCACATCTTGTGAAACATGATGGCCTATGTTTGTGTGTCAAACATTTTGTGTTTGAGATCATGTCTGCTTCCCACGGCTGGTCATAAATCCTGACAATTAGCACAGGCATCATGTCCAAGTGAACAACCTCAGTGGTTTAGTTGCCGAGTAGCAGAAGTTCAGTATTGTTTAATGGTCCTGATGCCAGAAATTCATGTAGCCATGGCTTGCTTTAGTTTCAGTCACATTGTTTGAGATTCGCCTCTGCACTCATCTGGTAGAAAATTGTGTACTCTTCCTGTGGAAGTCTCAGAACAGATTTCATAGATCCTATCTGCTGCCTGTTACTATGTCATGCTCTCACAGAGGAATCAATATGCAGAATATAGTTACCTGATCTGTGGTGCTTACAGTGGGAAAATAGTCACTGAGTGTTGCTTCGAAGTAGAGAAGTCAGACTTTTCTCTTCTCTGATATTTCCCATGTAACTGAGAGCAAAGTTTTACGAAGGCCCACCAGAGTTTAATAAGTAGCATATGACTACCTGAAAAAGATACTGACAGTAGTACTAAATCACCTGATACCTTTTCTATTCAGAAAAACAGAAAGATTTTCATGTAAGTTTCTGGGAAGGATTGCAGTTCCCAAGTCCTTCTCTGAGGCTTATGAATCTTGGATGGCTGAGATTTTCCTATGTTGTTTTTAACAAAGGTTCATACAAACATCAAGTGTTTTTCATTTAAAGTTCTACCAGCTGCCTACAAATTCTTAGTTGCTTGAATACAAGGCCAGGGCTACATGGATGGTGTTTCATTGTTCACTTAGCTCAAGTGGAAAATGGCTTAACCATATTAATCAAACATTCCAAACATATTTACCATCAGCCTGAGGTCAAATCTGGTCAGTTTTAGCCCAGAAATATTTCTTGGAAAAGTTCTGAGACATGATCTTAAAATGGAAACGTTTTCTCCTACTTAATGGTAGTATCTAACACAGATCTTAATTTCTGTATTTATTATCAAAATCTATGGCAAGATATATTAATGGTGTTACCTTTCACCATCATTTGAGCATTTTCATTACACTATTCAGATTTTTTCAGATTAAAACTCATTTATTTTAAAACTTTTTTTTTTTTCTGTTTAATAGCAACAAAAGACCAGCAAGCAGCCTCATTTGAAATGGAAATGTCTCAAGCTGGTTTCAGTGCTCATTATTCTCAGGTAAATAAGCTGTTTGAAAATAAAAGTACTTTTGCAAAGTAGACTTCTTTTGCTGATAGCATGAATTTGGAACTAGTATTTAGAATTCGTTGTACAGTCCTGTTACTTGTTTGCTGATAGATATTTTGGAGTTTCCTGTAATCTAGCATTTTGTAAAATGTACTTAAAGAATGATTATAAACAATGAATGCATAAGAAAATAAGTACCATCTTCACATGAGCTATAAATTTAACACTCCCATAGCATTTTTCTATCAGAGAAATATTCTATAATATTTTAACTATAAAACTGTTTTCTATAAATACTAATACATAAATTGTTTTTGTATTGCATTGGTGAAATGTAGACAAGAAGATATACATGTAAGGGATTGTGGTGGTTTTACTCTGTACATATATTTTATTTTTGTAATTGTAATGGATATTATCTCTATTACCAGTAACACAGCATATTCTTAGTTCTGTTAATACATCGAATACATGAATTCTCAGGGAGTGAACTCATTAAACTGGGTTGCAAAAATCCCTGGGAATATTTATTAGCAGAAAATGACTCCCTGCAACTTTTTTTTTTTTTTTAATCAATAGTACCCAATATGATGGTAGACACAGTGTACGCAATTGAAATAGAATCTTATCATAAGATCAAAGGAACCGGGAAGAGTTAAGTTTTAAAGATGTGAAAAAGTAGTAACAGTTGAAAAGGCCACAGTAGGAAAGTAACTGAACTGAGCAGACTCTGAGCAGTCCAAGACAAACTGACATACATAGGAAAACTTTCAGTATGGCTGCATATGGCTCAGCATATCACTGGTAAAACAAATAATAAATACCCTTCATTGAAATTTAACATACTTACTTGCAGAAATACTCTCCGTCCATTTTCACTCTCTGCACTATAAAATTGTATACTATACTTCAGATGATACACTATACCTTAGAAGCAGGTGTTAGTCAACCCAAGAAAGATTTATAAGGTTATCTATTTGGTAGAGCATATGCTTGAAGTTACCAAAGAACTGACCTATAGTCATCAAAACCTCACTAAAGAAGTTGGTCCTCAGACCTTGCTACCTTTACAGACTCAGGGCATCTGGTGTCTCTTTTATCCAGAAGACTACATTCATCCCTTCAGGCAAGAAAGGTCAGCAAAGCTTTTGTCATTGACAAAAAGCACTTTTCAGATAGTCACAGGTTCAACAGAGAATGGTTTAACTTTCTGAAAGTTTATCTGTGGACTCTATTTAGGTGTGGTATTCTCTGATTACCTTTGCTAAATCTCTTTCATCTCTCTGTGCTGTGTGTCTCGGTGGGCTAAAGTTGTATGAGCTATGTTTCATGAGTAGATACTTTTCCTGAACAGCTCCTGATTTTGTTTTGTTTTCTCTAATTTTGCATTTTTAACAAATACTGAGATTGTGTGGGGCCCATAATCTAGTAAGAAAATCAGGGCTGAATCATGTAAGTATACAGAAAGCATTACCTAAATGTGGGCATCATGATCAATGAATGTCTGAAGAAGATCCACATAAAGAAAAGGCTTTTGTTTTTCTCTGCAAAAGGATTGGATCATGCTTGGGGCAGTTGGAGCATATGACTGGAATGGTACGGTGCTCATGGTGAAGGATAGTGGTATTTCAATACCAACTAATGACACTTTTCGTGACAGATTTTCAGAAAAAAATGAACCTCTTGCAGCCTATCTAGGTAAGAGAATTAGTCCATCTTGTAATATTTATTGATAAATGCTACAAGTGTTCTATAAAATCTCATTCATAAGGATTCTCTTACAGAGTATTTCCTTATATATGTAATATATAAGGAAATATTTATATATGTATATCTAGGAGCCTGAGAGAATGTATAATTTATGGATGTGTCTTTTGTATGATTTTTTTTTTAAATCACTACTTCTACCATCAAAAAAATAGTCCAAACACTTGCAGCCGTAAGCATATCTAGACTTTTTCCAATAGAGATGTCTAATCTGTTCAGAGATTTCAAAGATTCCCCTAGCACCATTTTCAAATTTTTCTCTGCCTTCATACTTAAAAATTTTGATACAATATTGAATTGAATCTAAATCTTATTTGCTTAAAATTAAGCTATCTTCTTACACTTGGTGGACAAGAACAAGAGTTTACCGCCATCCTTTTTATATAATGTTTTACATATTGGCAAGCTCTTCTTTTCCTCTGAGCCTTTTCAACCAAAAACCATCTCAATGGCCTTGCTCATTCCTGTCTCTGCTTGCTCTCTGTTATCTCCTCTCATGTAATACATATCTCAGTGATGAGGAGTCAACACTAGAATCATGTAATCTTTTTCCCTAAGTACATTTTTCCCTTCTTTACAGACTCTATTAACTGTTTTTTTTTTATGTCCAATTTGGTCACTTCAAATTTAGACACTATTCTCCACAATACTTGCAACCCTGCTGCAATTTTTATTTATCTGCAAATTTTATAAGTCTTTTTCTGCTCAAGTTGTTTTATTGTTGTTAATATTCAACAGAGCTAGGTTCAAAATGCCTCCAGAATCACACCATCAGTTTGGCAGTGAGCCAGTGACAACTGTTCTTTTCACCTAGCTATTCACCTGTTATTTAGTCTGTGCCATCATTTTCTTACAACTATGTAACAATAGCAAAGCGAACATTATAAAAAATTCTTCAGTTTAGACTCACCAGCCTGTGAACAGGTTTAATGACACACTGATGCTCATGACTGTGAACCTGTAGGCAAATACCCATCCAGTGTATTTTCTTTTACTCTGCTATTGTTCTCTAGCACAATTAAGTGTAAATATCTGTTTGCAGAATCTTGCCTTAAAAAGGTTCTGAATCACAGCAGTTATTCCTGATGCATTCGGTATGTACTACATCTTGAATTCTTTCTGCTTCCTAGGCTATACTGTGAATTCAGCATTGACACCTGGAGGTGTGCTGTATATAACAGGACAGCCACGATACAATCACACTGGCCAAGTTATCATTTATAAAATGGAGGGAAAAGAGGTGCAAGTACTTCAGAGGTTAAAAGGAGAACAAGTAAGTATGCATTTATGATTTACATGTGAGAGGAATATGGCATGAGACATAGAAATAGTGATTTAAATGACAAAACTCTGTATCAAAAAAGCAAACAAAACTGTAAGTTGTAATCAGAAAGGTTACAAGATCAGAACTAAAAGTTAGGTGAATGCTGTGGTGTAATATGTAATAGAAAGTAGGCTTGTTAGAGAACACTGGAAATCTTCTCTATTTGGGGTAAGTCTTCACAGATGTCAAAGTGGTTGTAGCCATCTCTGCACTGGCAGTTTTCTGTCTGCTGCATGAAAACAGTACACTATTGGCAAGAAACAGGTGTGATAAGCAGGGTTCTGTGAGTGGGCATCATCTGGGATACCATAAAATATTGAACAGCTGCTCATTACATTCAGTAGCAGCTGCTCCTGAAGGAAAAGACTATCATGTAACTACATAATAAAAGGTGGTAGTATAATACAATGCACAAACAAGTTGAAAGACCTTCCTACTCCAGTGTCTTCAGGCTGCAGTACAAGCTTCGTTCAGAACAACTCAGGTAACCTAATACTCAACTTCAGTAGCTGGTGTTTGCAGCTCGGCTAATCAATCTTGGACGCTTTTAGAGTCAATGAAGGAAAGAAGGCATTTTTAAGGTTTGAGTGATTTGTCCTACCTGAAGCATTTTCTGTTGAATAAGATGCATCCAGCACGAGAAAGGACTGCTTTTCTTGTTAAGTGTAAAGGAAGTCAAGGGTGTCGAGCTTAGCTCTAAAATAAATGTCAGATGAATTACACAGCTTGTGCGTAAACTATGAGTGAATCTAGCTCTTTGTGTAAATCTTGTTCCTCTTCATTCAGTAGCAACCTATGAATTTTGGATAGTGCCTGTACTAGCTAAGAACTTTTATTTATCATCCTACCTTTTTCCCCTCATGAGCCTATGACCATTGATTTTTCTCTATTTATTACTGTTGGGACTAACTGCCCCAAGACACATCTCTTAAAGAGCTGTCTCATCTGAGAGGTTCCAATCTCCTTAGCAGATAAGAGGCCCCTTTTGTACTTTTCAGATCCAACAAAGTTGGAAGTTGGATGGACCACCCTTAAATAAATAAATAAATAAATAAATGTCTTACAATGAACCCTAAAGCAGAAATAAGTTTCAAAAACATGCTGACCAGAAGGATCTTCTAGGTAGCAAAGAAAACTTCTGCATAATAGTAATATTTGTCATTGTTGTAATCAACTGTAAAACAGTTGTAAAACAGGTCTCTCAGTAAGGAGTTGTTGCATCATGCTACTGACTCTGCATCTGATTTATACCTTCTATTTTTCTGCAGATTGGCTCATACTTTGGGGGTGTTATTACCACAGTTGACATCAACAGGGACTCTTTTACAGACCTTCTTCTTGTTGGAGCTCCTATGTATATGGGAACTGAAAAAGAGGAGCAGGGGAAAGTGTATGTGTATGCTCTGAACAAGGTAAGGATAATGTTTATTGAACAGAAACAGAATGTGCTCCCTTCTTTCTTCATATCCTTATTTTAATGTAATATGATAATCTGAGTTGGAGATGATGAGTTGAAAACAGAGAAACATTTTTTTGACAACTGAGAGTATGACACAGTATATTTTTTGAAAACTTTCTTCTCACCTTTTTTCTAATAGAGTATTTTATACAGATAAGCACTATATCCTCTAAAGTGCAATATGGAATTTTTGTAACATTATAATTTCCATAATCTGGAAAAATTGTAACATTAATTTTCTATCATATTTTCTTCCTGCTGTTGCATACTAGAGAATAGTGGGGGGACTCATCTATCTTAAAACTATGTGTTTCAATGTTTTTATGGTTAAATTACCAACCCAGAAATAAACCCCATACATTCAAGAGCTTTTAAGTATGTCACAGCTAGATTAAACAGTACATCAGATACAGTTTATTTTCTTAATTTGATAAATCCCTCCATCGCAATGTCTGTATATACTTTTTCTTTTTTTCATCTTTTTTCTTTTCTTCTGGTCCAGCATCATTGTATATTGTTATAACAGTTATCAAAGTAGGTCCTAAAAACAATGATCTCCTAACATACTATGGCAGGAAAAGGGTCTGAAGAGGCTGGATCTGTGTGACAAGGAACTCTTCCAGTTTCTACATGCATGTTGCTAACAACAAATTGATGGTGGGTGAATAGATTTGGCAAGAAAACAAGAATTCACTGTCCTCTAATCGAGGGTTTGAAATCTGTTTTTCCTGTTACTATTTTTATCCATCTCCAAAAAAAAGGAGGTGCAGCAACTGCTTGCTGCTACTACTCTCAAATATGTAGTTCCTGGGGAATCTCTTGGAAAGATGGATTAAATGTCATACTATTTGTGTGGTTTTGGTTTAAGATTCATGCACACTAGACACAGGTCACCAGAAGAGTACATATGTGAGCATGCAGTATGTGTGTGCTGAAGATAGAATTCAGTCTATGTAAGACAAATCCTTTGTTCTGGAATAGCAGTATTGCCATCTGTAATTCATCAGAAACTTGGCTTACTTCTCAAATTAAAGACTGCCTTTGGAAGAAATCTTTATGCTATCTTAAAAATGAAGTAGTTTACTTATAATAACATCCAAATATTGTTATAAAACTATGCTTTTCCAGTAAGCACATAACTTTTGCATAAGAACAAGCATAACATATATTTGAGGATCTAGATGGAGAAGGAGAGGGAGTGAGGGTCTTTCACAAACACTGCTTAAAAATAGCGTAGTTATAGGATCAGTTTCTGCTGTGCTCTCATTCATTGTGAATAGGATGTAATTGTTTTATTTCTCACCAGTTTGTCTTCTGTACAAGAGCTCTTAAAAACCTGCATAGCTCTGAAAAACCTGCATAGCTCATGTAAATCCACAAACTCTAAATCTGTTCCTTCACAGACAAAGTTTGAATATCAGATGAGTCTTGAACCTGTAAAGCAAACATGCTGTTCGCCGTTAAAACATGACACCTGCAAAGTTCTTAAGAATGAGCCTTGTGGTGCACGCTTTGGGACTGCGATTGCTGCAGTGAAGGACCTCAACCTTGATGGATATAATGACATTGTAATAGGATCTCCTTTAGAGGATGATCATCGGGGAGCTGTTTATATTTATCATGGCCGTGGCAACACAATCAATAAAAAATATACACAGGTATGAAGTGCTATAATATGCAGCATAATTCCATTTCTGCATGTCTTTGCAATGCAGAATCAAATTATGACTTCACCTGTCATAAGAGCTTCTGTTTTAAAATGTTACATACTTTTAAACTGTCTGATTTAACCAAATTTGACTATAGTATTGCTAGAAAATATATTTGCATGTTTTTGTTAGAAACCCTCTGAAATATTCTGTATTCTGTAATTCTGAAAATGTATAGTGTGTTTATAAGTGTTACCATGGTAACCTTTTTAGGAGTATTGTAAAGAAAATTTAAAAGATTTAAAGTTTAAAAGCCATCCAACTGCCAACAAATGCGTCTTGGATATTCTTATAAAATGCATCAGTATGCACTGAATAAACCTCCTAATGCTTTTCACAGCGTATTGCATCAGGTGGAGATGGGGAGACGGTTAAATTTTTTGGCCAGTCTGTGCACGGAGAAATGGATTTAAACAATGATGGGCTGATTGATGTCACTATTGGAGGCCTTGGCGGGGCTGCCCTCTTCTGGTAAGGATGCTCACAGCAGCTGTCAGGCTAGAGAATAATTTGTCTTGTGGTATCTATGTAGCTTACATGCACTACAGCTTCAACTGTTGTGAGAATGCAAGTTTCAACAAGTTTCATCTCATACTTTGGCTATAAATCTTCATATTTTCATGTCTCTCTGGAGGAAATATAAAAGTTTATAGATAGTAGTAATAAATATAGGAATGTTTTAGAAACCTTGTTAGCCAAGTATGAAGACCCTGTCCTGCTACATCATATTCAAAATAGAAACTGATTCCACTCATGGCAGTAAGTAAAATGAAATAATAATTAAAAAAAGAAAAAGAAAAAAAAATCTCTTTTATACACTATATTGTTTTATTACCAGTATGATGGACAGCTTCAAATGTAAAGCGTTCATTGAGAAGACTCATTTGAGCTACTCACTTTTTAGCAAAAATGGAAACAAAATTAGGACATAAAAAAATTCAGCTAAAAACTTGAGATTTTTGGAGAATTTCTCTCATTTCACAGCTTACAGAGGACTCCTTAGCAAAGTCATTTTTCTGATTTTGTTTTACTGACTTCTAGCTCTTACAGCCTAACATAGAAGAATGTCACAGAAACTATTAATAATCTTTAAATACATTCTGTTGTGCTGTGCTACACTCCTTCCCTCCTTTACCTTTTTGCCTGTTGCATTGTCTTGCCCAGATGGTCTGCAAAATTAGTAGGGCAGCTCTCAGTATAGAAGAGAATGCATCAAAGTCTTTGTAGGATCAGGATCTGAAACTGTACAATGATTAGGAAGGATACTCAGTATTACTAACTTCAGCATTTGAAGAGCTATGGGACACATTTCCGCAGAAAAATAAACAAACAAACAAACAAACAAATAAATAAATAAATCAGAAGCTGGACTGTGATCTCATAATATTTCCTGATTTATATTTTCTGTTCTTAATTTTGGTGACATTATAAAGCTTTTACTTAGGATAATGACAGTTAAGTTCTCTTTGTATTTTTATAAAAGCTGGGAATCCTTTGTAACCCATCTCTTCTTCGGTACACAAAATGCCCAATATTCACATTAAAGACTTTAAAGATTTGTCCAGGGAGAACTTATTTTCTGTAAGTTTGTTACCATTTGATTCAATGGATATCTGATCTGTTTTAAATCTTGATATTAGCAAAAGAATCTTTTTCACTTCAAACTTGGCCTATAATGCTTACAGTAGCTTTTGGTTCTCTATATTATTATAATTTATTGGCCTGTTAGCATTGGATTGAATTCCCAAGTTTGCATGTGAGCATCAAAAGTCTCTGTTCCAAAGACATAAATTCTTTAAAATATGTTTCTGATGAGTAAGGATGCCACAGAAATTCCTCTTTTTCTCGGTGAGTTGTAGAGTCCAGGGTGCTGCTCCATGGTCAGGTCTGCAGGGCTTAGCAAGACATTAAGCTATCTAACCATAGTAAGTGTGAGGTAAAATTATTTGGATTAAAATTCTTTGATACAAGCTTAATTTAATCTCTGTTGCTTCATATTTGCCATTGGCCATAGGCATTCTTCTTTATACAGAAAAGTTTGGCTTTCTCTTTGACCCAGACCAGTGCTGGCTAAGCAGTCCCACTGCTTTCTGCTCTCCTTCCAAATGTTTGTGCAGCCGTGCAATGAGATAGCCCAGGATCTCATCTAACTGGAACAAAGGTCACCCATCCCCTCCCACCCTTTATTTTCCTTATTTGTTTCTTTAACTTTGACCTGTTCCTCAGCCTTTGATGCAGCTGCATCAAAGCTTTTGCCATTTAAAGTGACCCAGGAAGAGGAAAAGCTGAGCCCTTCCAGCAAGAGATGACCATGAGAAGCAAGAGTAAGGGCATAAGGGCAAAAGTGAGGGTTGTCCATGCTGCTCAAGCACTGCTGTTCCCAGGGCCTGCATTCTGCTGGCTGGTGGCCGCAGCTCCTGAATTTTCCCTCCCAGCAGCACAATACCATACACTTGCCCCTGTCCCTACATTTTCTGGGAGCGGGACTCATCTGCTCCTTCACTGTCATGTTTAGATCACACATCTGAAGAAAGCTATTCTGTCAGCTACATTTTTTCCTAATTTAGTACACTGACATACTTGAGGCTGGTGTCTTCAAGCCAAAAAGGAACTGGCTGAAAGCAAAGGTAGAGGTGTTGCAGGGGATGGGGGTAAAGGGGAGTTAAAGGTGCAGCAAATTCCTCAGCCCATTTCTCAACACACGCCCTAACATGACACTCTACCCTCTGGCTCTTGTGTAATAACTTGTTCATCTGTCATTGCACTTGAGAATGGGTATGGGTCTTCAGTCTCTTTTGAAAAGAGTGTTGCTTAAATGATTTTAAAATCTTTCCTTTCATCTGTTATGTATTCTGAAACACACAGAGCACTCAGGAGAAGCCCTTGACTACTTTCTCCTTAATATATTATTTACTGGTACTATGTAGAGAGTGTATAGTTAATTAATTGTTTAGATTGTGATATATGTGTATTTTAATGTTCAATGTTGCAAATTTTATTAGTTCATTAATATAAGTTTTAAAAGTTGCTGCTATTATTTTCAAGGTGCTTTGTCTCTTTTTTTTTGTGTATGTGTGTGTTTGTTAAGGTCTCGTGATGTGGCTGAAGTAAATGTTTCCATGCAGTTTATACCCAAAAGCATCAATATCCAACAGCAAAACTGTCAGATAAATAAAAGAAAAACAATATGTATAAATGCCACAATTTGTTTTAAGACCAGACTAAAATCAAAGGAAGATATATTTGAATCAAGTAAGTAGACAAGCACTGAGTTACGGAATCTTTCCATTATAAAGCTACTATGCTCACAATAATTTATTTCCCACAAAATGAAATGCAACTCTCTTTTAAATTTACTATTCAAAGCATATTTATGATACTGGGAAATAAAGAATGTGTAGAGGTAAAATTTTGCTGAATATTAATTCTCAACTTCCTTTGCAGATCTGCAGTATTGGATTATTCTTGACTCACAAAGACAAATATCTCGAAGCTTGTTCACAGAAACCCATGAGAGGAAAATGCAAAAAAATATAACTATCAAAGGGTCAGAATGTATTAAACATAACTTCTACATGTTGGCAAGTAAATCATTTAAAGTGGCTATATTTTTCTCAAGTTGTTATTGTAATGATCCAAATGTATCAGTTAATTGCAAAAAAAAATCAGCATCCAAAATTAATCTTAAAAGTATACATAAAATGCATTTACTATTTATATATTTATTCTTTATATACATATATATACGTATATATGTATTTATATACATATAAATATGTATATACATGAATATAATATATATATTATATAATGAATATATATAGTATATATAATTATATAATATATATTAATATATATATTATATATATAATATATATATAATATATAATATTATATACTATATATATATTATATACAATGAATATATAATATAATATTTATATATGAATATATAAATATATTCATGTATATAATGAATTTCTATACATAATTTATATACATATAAATACATATTTATAATATATATAACATTTATAACATATATATGTATAATAAATATATTATAATATATAAATATATATGTATTTATATACATGTATACATATATATATGTATATATACATATGTATGTATGTATATATGTATAAATTTTTATATATGTATATAAATAAATGAACTATTTATTTTTGTATGTGGTCTATTTAACTTTGTCTCTGTTATGGGTATGTCTTAAGAAAAAGCATAACATATTTAGTTGAATTAAGCAGCTTAAACTTGTTAATAGTTCAGGTGCTTTCAAAACTCCGCAGGAGTATGTGGGCTAGAATTTTAATTTGCATATTGCTGCTATTTCTTCTAATAAAAAAGTAATCAAAAACTCCTAAATTAAGTATGTCATAGAGAATACTAATTCACTGTAAAGGTAGAAATGTAATTAGCAAATATGGATGTGAAATTGCTCAGGTTATAACTAATACACAGAGTGAATAGAGGTGTATATTATAAGCTCCCCAGATTTAAAACATGTAGCAACTTCACAGTTGTATCATAATTCAAAACTAATGATAAATGATGGCTAGCATTTTCTTGAATATGCAGTACGTTTCCTAGTAGCAGGTCCCAGTTTGACTTCACATAACGTGATATGACTGCTGTTTGTCTTACTGATTTTTTAAACACAACTAAAAAGGAAAGTGTACAAGTTGACATTTCTGACATATTCTTTAATGCAACTGTGTTGGAAATGCTCTGGCTATGTGACATTTTTACAACAAGCTGAGATACACAAAAACATTAGTAGGTATTTATAAGGATTGGCTTGTACATTAAATGTGTTGCGAACATTCAAATGCTTCTCTAGCAAGTATGAAGTGTGACTGAAAAATATTTTACCTTAGCATTTGGTTTGCTTTTTTATCTTCCTTTACTGGCTTAGATGTTAATGTGAATGTTCATAACAGCAAGTTTGTTTTCTTTATGTTCTAGGATAAACCTGATTTTCAGGACTCTGTAAAGGTTTTGCTGGAGTTCAATTTTTCTGATCCAGAGAGTGGACCTGTTCTTGACAGCAATCTGCCAAATTCAATATCTGAATATGTAAGTCAGCAAGATTCTGTATTAATAAGCAGAATATTTAAAATAAAATTCATAGCCCATACAAGACCTGAAAGTATTGTCCACAAATTGACTAAAGAGGTAGGGTTGTTAAGCCTGTCCAGAAGATGTTTACTCTAAATGAGTCTTCAGGAGTGAATGAGCTTTGGAACCAGCCTGTGGTTTTATAGCTGTCCAGACTTAACTGAAGATAGAAGAGTACAAGCAATTTTATTGTCTTTTTTTTTTCTTTTTTTTTCTTTTTTTTTTTTTTTTTAACATAGATTGAGCAGGGGAATATTAGTCACATATTTTGGTGGTGCTTGGCGTCATTCATGCTTTTAGTATTGTTTCTTCTTCTAACCTGGATGAATCACTTATAACAGAATATGTAGGAAAGTTGTGTTTTACCTGCATATTTTACAGGATGTTGGCATGTTGAACTGATTATCTTCTTTGACTGTCAGACAGAAGACCTAATATAAAATTAGATAAGGAAATAAAATGCAAGTATATAATTTTAATAATATAATAAAATTGAGAATAAAAATACTATTGTTGCAGATTCCTTTCACAAAAGATTGTGGAGCCAAAAACAAATGCATTTCAGATCTTGTTCTGAATGTAAAAGCAAGCATAGCTGGAGACAGGTAACTACACTGGGTTTATTGTATTGCTTGATATTTGTACAAAATTTGTATGTCAATTATGATATCTTTAGTCTGGTAAAATAAAGTTGTGGTATAATTTTAAAATCAGAAACAATAAGAGTCTGGACACTGAAAGATGTTCCTTTCTATTTTTAAGAACATATCCAAAATTTAACATGTCTAACAATCATACATTATTTTACAGCTCTTCTCCATTCATTGTAAAGTCACGAAATGATAAGTTCACCATCCAGCTCTCCATCAAGAATAAAAAAGACAGTGCCTATAATACCAGAGCTTTGGTCCAGTATTCTCCAAATATTATTTTTGCTGGCATTGAGGTAGGAATTTTACACGTTTCTCATAACTTATTGCTAGGGAGATCTGAGGAATTCTTTGTATCAAGACTTCATTTCACTGTTCTGACACCATCTCAGTTGATTGTAACAGATTCATGTAGAGTGCTATCCTTGCTTATACCTCTAAAAGAATGCATTTATTTTGACCTGACTACGGCATAAACCTCTGCTAATGACTGACACATTTCACAATGCCACTTAGACAGTAAGTGGCTGCATATCAGACGAACGTCAGAATCATGAATCATCTCTACCTCTCTCTCTAGATCCAGAAATGCCTCATTATTCATCAGAATGGCTCCTGTGCCTCCAGAATTCTCCTTTTGCACTGTCTTGGTAGGGAGGCATAATTACTGCCTGTCTTATCACAGCTTCAGATAGCATCTTCAAGCTATCTGCTTCTGCATTCCTCAGTAGAAGCTATGAATTCACCATAGCTCAGGTGGAAATCATTTGAGAGGTTTGTTTTCAGTCAGCAATCCAGATGTTGCACACTGAGAGAAGGCAGCTGACAGCTGAATGATGTTTTTATTGCTAAGTTCGGAATACGTTTACAAAACTATGTGTAAAACCTGTGTACTTATATCCGTGTTGATCTATTAGACCCCATGACTAGTTTGGGTAATGTCCAGCTTTTATATAATAAGTACTATAGTTCAATAATGGAAAATAATTTATGCAGATGTTCCTTTGTGGAAATTGTTTTGCAGAACTTGTCCTCCTGATTCTGTCACAGATCAATTAAGGCTTTGACTCTGATGATGTTTTAATAATGAAAAATGACAATGCTATATATGTTTTATAGCCCCTTGATGCTTAATCAAAATTCAGGAGTTTGCACATTGTTATAATTTCACTTTCTTGTTTTTTAGGATATACAGAAAGATAGTTGTGAATCTAATCACAACATCACCTGTAAAGTGGGATATCCATTTCTAAAAACTGCAGAAGAGGTAAAAATTTCTCCACATGCACAATTTCCTTGCTTCATGTTATTCTAAATCCAGGCCAGTTGCTATCACTTCTGAATTTCTTTTGTCTTGCATTCACCCAAACACCTGTCTATGCACATTTCCTAAGCTGTCTTCGACATGAATTTCTCTGATAGCACTGTCCTCTGTGGCAAAATCAGAAGGCAGAGATGCATAGCAAGTACACTGAGCCAGACATGAAAATATCTTTGGTACCTATACAGGCAGCTGTGGTATGTGCGGAGGTAAAAAGTGCATACTGCCATGAATGACACTAACAGAAGGCAAGAGCACACCTAGCTAGAAGGATCTGTCTCCAAATGCATAGGATATTGTTTTGGATGTGTTACAGAAAATATACTAAGACATCAGACACTGTGACTTTCCACAGATTTGAGCCTATGACTTCAGTAATTTCATATAAAAAAATGTAACCAGTTGTTTGAAAAGAGAGTAAGCTGGCATGTGGAGATGCTAACCTGGATCTGCCAAAGCTAAGCATCAAGGTTTCAACCCTGCTCAGTGGAGACCGAGAGGCTTTTCCAGCAAGTGGTCCACTTAAAATCAAGTACCAGTTTGAATCTCTCTAGTCATGAGTCTGTATCTTCAGCTAGGAAAGAGAAGGAGTTTTAGCTGAACTTAGCCTTTTAAAATATACATCTAAGCCTCACTGAAGTAGTCTAATATTGATCTGAGAAATATCATATTGCAAGCAAGCAAGACAAACTCTTTCCTGTTAGTTTCTTGTCTGTTCCCCTATCATTATCAGGTCTGTTCTACAGATGCACAACAGAGGGAAGGTCAGGAGTGATGTCCTCTTACATTGCCTCCAAAACACAAGCTGGAACAGGTACATGGAACTTTCAGGAAGTCAATGAGTAGTTATTTTCCTGAAGCCAAATGAGCATACTATCCAAAGCCAGTGCCCACAACACTCCATCACCAGATTTTCTATTTTTTTAATTTTTTCTTCTTTCTTTGTCAGTATGTGTGTAGCTATAGATCCCTAAATCTATAAATTTAATTCCCTCCTTTACATTTGAAAATTAATCTCCAATTCACTGATAAGCATCCCTCATACATTCCTTTTTAAAGTCTCTTCCTGTCTTTATTTTTAATATGAAGAAATATCTAAGACAATTTTCTCTGTATCACTTTGTAATAAAGATTTGTAACCATTAAATAAAATATAAAAGTCTGAGCTCAAAAGTCCTTAGTGTGACAAATAGTAAAACTTCGGTTCTTATAAAAAATTTACTCTATTCAGAGTGACTTGTTTGGGACTTTTCAAATCTTATATGGCACCAAATTGTGTTAAGTTTACCCTAGATAGAATGAGTGTGGATTTCTTGAGAGACCTAGTAGCCATTTATTTACACTGTAAATTCTGTTCAGAATTCTAGTTGTTTCATTATATTATGTGAGTTTCCAGAAGCCTTCTGTAGGCCACTCATCTCCATTGCAAGTACCAGGCTTTGATGCTTTGTTTCTTCCTCAGTGGAGAAAAAGAAGTGTTTCTTCCTCAAATATATCCAATTGATAAATTGCTTGCAGGAGTAATTGTTTTGCATTAAGAAAACAATGCATATTGTATTTATAATATACTATGTGTTAAGACTTATGGAGGCTTCTCAGCTCTAAAAATTTGATGCTCATGTTTAATAAGTGATAACTTCTTTCTTTCTTTCTTGGACAAATTCAAAAAAGTGGATTCCTTCATAGAAAAGGGTTAAAATATTAATAAGGATTGCATAAATAAATGTAGCAAAGTTTTTCTCATTTTTCATCAGTCCAAACCTTATTATATTTTTAATTCCTTTTTTGTAAAAAAAAAAAAAACAAAACAAAACAAAAAACAAAACAAAACAAAACAAACAAACAAAAAAAAAAAAAAACACTTTTTAAAATGTGCAATGTATTTCTCCAAACAGATTTCCTTCAAAATATCATTCCAATTCAACGCATCATATCTTCTGGAAAATGCCACAGTTGATGTATATGCAACAAGGTTAGTTGCAATTGTTGCTTGTTTATCTTGTGATTTTATTTAGGAAACTCTACAGCTTTCTGCTTCATGGTAAATCAAGGATGACATGTCTAAACTTAGAAGTGGCTAAACAGTCTGTAGAGCTGGCAGTTTTGCAGATGTACGTTGTCCAGCGAGGACTTAGTGTACTGAACAAATCGCTGCTTGTCTCTAGATCCTGTAAGTCACAAATGAGTCAGAATTCACAGTAGTTTTCTTCTTTTGCAACCTTATTGTATGCTAAATAAAAAGTTCTAACCCTCAAGGCTGTTGTGGTTTAGCCCTGGCAGACAGCTCAGCGCCACACAGCCACTCTCTCACTCTTCCCAGGTGGGATGGGGGTGAGAATCAGAAAGATAAGAGTGAGAAAACTCATGGGTTGAAATAAGGTCAGTTTATGAGGTAAAGCAAAAGCCACGCGTGCAAGCAAAGCAAAACAAGGAATCCACTGCTTCCTGATGACAGGCCACTTCTTGGAAAGCAGGTCTCAAAATGTGTAATGATTTCTTGGGAAGACAAATGCCATCACTCCCAATGTCCCCCCTTTCTCCATCTTTTCCCCCACCTTTTATTGCTGAGTAGGCCACTACACAGTGTGGGACACCCCTTTGGCCAGTCTGGGTCAGCTGTCCTGGTTCTTGTGCACCCACAGCCTCCTTGCTGGGGTAATAGTAATTAATTGGAAATACGCAGGTATTTTTTAATTAACTGGAAACATACACTCAGAACTGTAGGTATTTCAATTTCTTCATATCCCTTGCCACCTAGTAATCCTGTCACATGTGCAGATGAGTATCGAGGTATAAGTTGTATATGTTGTTTTTATTTTAGTGACAGTGAAGAACCACCTGAGACCTTGGGTGACAACAGAGGACAAGTTACAATTCCAGTAAAATATGAAGTAGGATTAATATTTGTAAGGTACATATGCTTCTCTGTACTTCTGCTTGCTAACATAGTAAATGCCAAATGTCCAAAGACAATATAGTATTGCTTTGTTCTTAAGCTGTACTCAGTATCTGCAAGCAACAGCTTCTCATGAATAGGAAGAACAAGCTTCATTGAAAGAGCAGATATAGGAAAAGATAGGGATAACAATGACTCCGTTTTGCTGCAACTCCTTTTTATCTATTTAAATTCAGTCTGCATCTTGCAAGTACAATAGCAGCTTTTGTTGATTCTTGTACTTTGCCCTATTCATTCAAAGGCATTTCAGGTACATAACAAAGGAAATACTTTCAGCTTTCTGACAGCCACAACTTTGTATTAATGTAATGTTGCATGGTATAGTGTCTGATCCCCAGCTTCGAAAATTAGCATTAATTTTAGATTCACAGAAAGTTGTTTCTAACAGTTCAGATATAAGCTTTAATGCAGGTCTTATACAGTACTTTCAGAAATAGCTGGAATTCATAAAATCATAGAATCATTAAGCCTGAAAAAGACCTCCAACATTATCTGGTCTGACCAACCCCCTACCACCAATATCACCCACTAAACCACATCCAAACTTTCCTTGAACACCCACAGGGATGGTGACTCCATCACCTCCCTGGGCAACCCATTCCAATGCCTGACTTGCCTTTCTGAGAAGAAATTTCTTCCAATTTCCAACCTAAACCTCCCCTGGTACAACTTGAGGCCATGTCCTCTAGTCCTGTTGCTAGTTATCTGCAAGAAGAGGCTGACATCCAGCTCCCTGCAACTTCCTTTCAGGCCATTGTAGAGAGCAATAAGGTCTCCCCAGAGCCTCCTCTTATCCAGAATAAACTACCCCAGCTAAATTCCATCCCTGTTAAATTCCAGTTAAATTCAGTTAAATTCCATCCCTGAAAAACGTCATAAATACTACCAGTAGAATTACAGGGCATGGTGTGCGTGTGTAAGTTCATTTTGGATGCATTTCAAGTGTTCAGTTCTTAGAATAAGGAACTGCACAGGCAATATTTACTCATTTCCTTGTTTTAATTGAATACAGCATTTGAAATGTACACGATAAAAAGTGAACACTTTTCAGAAAATTAGTAGAAGCAGCAGTTCGCTTAAAAAAATAATTCACTCACTACAGTGTTTATGAAGTTTTGTTCTTACTTTTTCTGTTTTTAAATCTGCAGTGTTTTCAAAGAACACCATGTTATAATTGCTGCAAATGATACCATCCCTACTGCTATTAACACAACAGAGCAGATTGGGGATGAAGTTACTCTGCATTATAGGGTAAGACACAATTAAAACCATATATTTTTTCATTTAGTTTGAATCAATCAATGTTACTTAAGTAGTTTCATTTTATGCAATATGTTAAACCTTCTACATTGTTTAACAGTTTTTTTCTTGCTTGCTGTAAAATAAAGTGAGTCAGAGGGTCTCAGAGTGGTCCGTATCCTGTGGAGTAATTCCAGTGGGTTTTATAGCTGCTGCATACGCTAATAAATGAGAACTTGCCCTACATCCATTACAGTTTAGAACAGATATTTCCAAAATCCGGTCAGCTCTGAAAAAAAGGCATATGGCATGCTCCAAGAACACTTTCTTCACAATGGAATGAATACTGCAATCCAAAATCACTTGGGAAAGATATGTAATGGAGTAGAAGCCCAACCTCAAGTTGCAGTAGGACCGAATTTAGTTTAACTGAGGGCATCATTGTTTCCAAATCCAAAGCTGAACAAGAGTCCCATATACAGAAGACAAAAGTCTCTGAACCAACTTTCTATCTATAAAAAATGGGAAAAGCCCATTGTTCTTGCTCTCACTAAGCAGCAAAGACAAAAGTTATTATATTTTTTATCCCACCTACAGTGTTTTACCTGACTACTTCTTTTAGTCTAAAATTTTAAATCCAGTAATCCTGAGGGGTTTTGTGTATGTTTTTTTAGATATTGTTCATCTCTTTTCAAAATACATGTTCTCTGAATACATAAGAGAGCTGGCAGACTGCATAGCATACCCTTTATGATCTCATAAGCATAACTTATCTCTGCAAGCAGTTTACCTGAGTGGTAAGAAGGGGGAAAAAGTAAGAGTTCATCATACCACTTTTTGTGTGACAGACTGTAAAAATGTTCAACAAAAAAAAGACAAAAAAAAATATAGAGAAGGAAAAAAGTGTAATTAAATACCAATAAAGTAAGGAAAATACTAATCAAAACATTTTTCTTGTTTCTTATAGATTGAAAAAGGTGAACACTTCCCAATGCCAAACCTTACGCTGCAAATCCTATTTCCCGATGTAACATCTGCTAAGAACACTCTTCTCTACCTTACTGCATTGTCACATTCCCAGGTAAGCTAACAATTTGTATTTTTATTATTATCGTAACTTTTAAACTTTTTAGTGTAAAGAACTGCAAACATTTTGGGTTTTGTATTACTTCAAAGTAGTTGTTGCTTGTAGTCTAAAAGGCAAGATGGTGGTGTTTTTAATGTTTGTGGTGTTCACAGGAAGACAGAAATGCAAATTTTCTTAAAAGCAAATTAGCAAGTTTAAAACAACTTTGAACAATAATTGGAATATAATATTTTTAATATGATACATTGCCATGTTATTAGGAGTCCAGCTTGAGATATGAGGGACAGGAGTCTTTTTTGAGCCGCTGATTATCTCCATTATTAGCAGCGCTTACTGATAATGCTGTAGCCCTGCTATTTGAATATAGAGCTCAGTCTCCTGTACAATCCTCTTCTTTCTGTTACTGAAATTAGCTTTCCTGTATATCTGCTCCCTGGCGCTAGCAACCCTCTGGATTCTTCCTTGTCTGGGGAGCTGTGACATCCTGAAGGGGTAATAGGTCACACCTTTCAAATGCTCTTCACTGTATTTGAGGGTGATTAGTTTTTCTGTTTCACTCCTCGAGAGCAGCTGGAGGATATCACAATTCCAGCAAAACAATAAAACTAGAGCTATATCAATAATTGGATGGCCGAGCACTAAGTGAACCCACTTTTTTTTTTTTCCTTTTCATCTTTTCCTTCAGAACCACACCTCTTCCCAAATATTTCACTTAGGTGTGAGGTATTGCACCACTGAAAAACAAGATGAATGAAAGATCTAAATGAAAGTTCAAGGTTCACTTTAAAACAAAACAAAATCAAAATATTTCATGCTTAGAATGCAAGGAAGTTCTGACTTTTTAAATTTCTTCATTCTAACCAGTGACCACATTTGACCTGAGCTTACACACGCATTCACAGATCTGCATTTTTCTATGGGTATAATTCATCTACTGTTAGCTACACCCTAGTGACAGTGGTGTGCCAAAGTGCACTGCAGGGGATTGCAATCCATCTTCATTGTAATCAGAAAGTAAATATCCTGGACAGGAAAAAAAAAAAAAAAAAAAAAAAAGGAGGAGAAAGCTCACCTCTCTTCCCTGCAAAGGAAAAGGATTTCTCAGTTGCCTTTGAAGGAGCCATGAAAGGCCAGTAGTACCACAGCACCTTTCCCTCCTCCCTTGGCAGCATAACAGGAGCTCCTGAAACCTGCAGTTAACCTGTCTGCTTGCTAAGGCAGAAGAGCTGTGGATCCCCGTGCAAAAGCTATTTAGTTCCCATAATAGCCAGCTCTTGCTGGTTGGCTATTGAACTCAAGGCAGTCAACTTACAGGAAGTTCTTGTTTGCTTCTACAGATGTTTAAGTAGCTGGATAGAGCTTAGGTTAAATTATCTCATAAAAAGCTCATTTGTTGTTTGCTTAATGATACTTCAGTACCTATACCATCCTAACTTGCTCTTCAGCACTCTTGCAGTATGAAGTTTTATTGCATTTAGCTGCTTGGTACAGTTAGTTGATGTTATTAAATATTATTATTTTTTACATTAAAAAAAAAACAATAAATATTTTTAAAGTTGGCTTGTTTCCAAGAGCCTTTATTAGTAACATGTTGAATATTCGAGCAATAAGATTTTCTTTTCTTTTTCTGCTAACAGAACGCCATCTGCCGATCTAGTTACCCTGTAGATCCCTTAAAAATCAGCTCTGGAAAACCGTTTGTGTTGCCAAAAATAAAAGAACCTACAAAGGATACAATTATGGTAAGCCTACTAATAGTATATGTAATTCATCCTAGATCCAGGTGTTTGAGCTGAGTATTTCTACAATTAATATACAAAATCTTCTCTTATGCTGCATCCTATGGAAAATCAGTTTAATAGCCATAAAAGGTATCTTTAATTATTTCCTGTTATTTAATTATTTACTATAATTACTTCTGACAGCTGAGTAAATCTCACCTTCTGTATTAGATATATATCTATTAGATCTATATAAAGATACCTAAGTTCTCCTGCCTTGCTTGAAAGATTCATCTTTCCACAAAGAGAAAAGTTTAAGAAACACTGTAGAGAAGGCATAGGTGTATTGGCAGAAAACTTCCTGCAGTTACAGGCTGTGCCTCGTTTAGGGAACTCTAATGATGCCTTTTGTTGCATAGCTACAGAAACCAAGATTCCTCAAGGCTAAGAGATTGCAAAAACTGGGACTGTTCTACCACAGCATGAATATCTCAATTAATTGCCTACTGCAGTGTAGTTTTTGCACAAAAAGCCCTAGTAATTTATACTAATCTTGGACTGATATCACAGCAAGGCTATGATTTGCATACATAATAAGCTTAACTGGTTTTACTTTAATAACGTGAAAAATCTGTTACTGTTAATTCACACTGTTGACTTTTAAACAGGACTGTGATACATACAGCTGTGCATCTATTAACTGTGCCCTGGTCCCATCTGACATATCACAAGTGAATGTTTCATTGAGAGTGTGGAAGCCTACCATCATTAAAGTAAGTAAATCTCATCTGAAAGTTTGAAAATCTTAAGCCACTCTCTTTAATGTTTGAACTTACATCTTAAATATTTTTTAACTCTGCATGGTTCTCTGTTATTTTGAATTGTTCATCTTGCTTTTTTATATTTCTGCAAAATTAATTTTGATCTCTTTTATTATCTTTGTAATACTTAGCATGAAATTTAAAACACATTAGAAAGACAACCCTTACTTATTCTGTATCAATGGTCTTTTTTATTAGTTGGTTAACCATCCACAAATTATAATTCAGCAGATATAAAAAGGGATATATAGAAACACATTTTTTAAGTTTTTACCTGGAAAGACCTCACAGGTCTAGAATACTATAGGATACTGAGTTGAGTTCCTGCTTTGTGTCTTGTCTTTCTATGAAAAATAACTGGGCAAGTTAGGAGATACAGGAGAATTTTAGAAAGCCTGAATCTGTCCCTGTGGCCAAAGTACTATTCCAGGATTAAGCAGTATTTCTTTGAAATCTTTGATCCTGCAAACAGTGATGTGCATGCTGAAGGTGTCATGCACAAGCTGCTTTGCTGACTTTCATACACAGACCTTTTCAACATCACTCCCAAAACTTTAGCTTTATGTTTTGCTCTTAGCCTTCATATTTCTGCAAAACTTTCTGCTTCAAGATACCTAATACAAACCATTGACATTTCTTTCTTCTTCCAGGCAACTATTCACAGTTTAACCCTTGTTGTGAAAGCCTTACTTAGGAGCGAAAACTCATCACTGATTTTGAGAAATGACCACCAAAAACTAGAGGTAATAACATGATAATTCATGGATTTACTCTTCATAGGATTTATTCTGCTACTGAATTATTCAGTCATTCATTTCTAGTGAATCGATCACTATCTGTTGTAGTTTACTATCCTACTCTAAATACAAATAAGTGATTTCACATTACCGTAGAAAATGTCAGAATTAGACAGCTAATTATACTGAAATTCTCTTAACCCACCAATGTACCTGGGTAAAAAAGCTGTCCTTGGTCAAGTGATCCTACTTTGTACATTGTACATGTATTTTCTTTATTATTGATTTATTTATTATTTCTTTAACCATTTATTATTTCATTAACCAAGACATATATTTGAAACAGTATATTTTATTTTCCAGAAATTTTCATGGTTATTTTCTTGTATGCTACGTCTGAAACAACATTTCACTAATGAGTTGCTATTAAAATCTATAGTTGTTTATTCATGGGCTATTAACAGGAACTTGTATGTAATGCTATAGCAGAGATATCAGATATAAAAAGAAATAAATGTCTTCAATTTATTTTGATTTGCTATTTATCCTTGAATACATTCTATTCCAAGAGAAATTCCAAGAGGTTTATAGTGGCTAATGCACTGCTTTTCTGTGATGACTTGTACATGCAGGGGTTTATTTACTACAGTGTACATTTTTAAATGTTATTATGTGTTATTACTGTTAATATCCCTCAATTCATAGCAAAATAACAGACAATGAGAATTAGATCTTGTGTAAAATATTTTTGGAATGCAGATCTCACAAGTCAACTATTAAATGATACTATATCCAGGCATGTCTTTTAAGTGACAGGTTGAAATACAATCCTGGGGCAAAAACAGAGGTGAGAGGCTTGTAGATAAAGACATAATTTCAAGTTGAATATCTGTGTTTGTATCTGTATCTTTAATGTTTTTGAACTATGAAGTTGTCTCTTTAATAAACTCTTAAGTTAAAATAATTCAAATTCACTATATCATCACTTCCATTTAAAATTTGAATGTTCCATATTTCAGTTCAGTTTACACTAGCTAAGCCTTCTTTAAAATTAAATTAGTGTCCCCACAGCCTTTTATACTAAGCTTGCTAATCACTGTCATCTTTCAGGGAGGCAGGCATTGAGTGATGAAGAATATACTGAACAAACTCCTTAACATTCATTTTAACTACCCATATTTTTGGTTCTGAGTTCTTCATAAAAATCACTACTGACTAATAGCAGGGCCGTTCCTCACAAAGCGAGACCCTGGAAAATCAGTGTTTACTAATAAAAGTCATGCTGCTCTGTTGTTATTTTAGAATTATTCATTATTGTAGAATGTCATTGATTGCTTACATTCTGAACACTTTGTAGACCATGATTAAGATTTCGAAAGAACTCCCACCTGGTTCAGTCCCCTTATGGGTTATCCTCCTCAGTATCTTCGCTGGACTCTTAATTCTTGCGCTGCTTATATTTGCTTTGTGGAAGGTAAGCTGCACATCCGTCTCTTCACGAAAATAAAGTAATATACATAAATATACAATAAAGAAATATACATAAATTCTGTGTCATGTTCTATAACTAGAACCTCATGGACACTAATATTAGCCAATAGGAAGAATGAAATCTTGTAGAAAAAACAAAATAACTAATAACAGCACATTCTTCTGAAGTGTGACATGCTATGCTTTCTGATTAAAGCCTGTAGTGTTGTATACATAACAATGTGATGGAAATAAAATTAAATAGAGATTTTAGAGCCATAAGGTTTTTTGCTTTAGCTTTGGCTGGATGTGACCAGGTGTTCTCTTTGTACAAGGAATGCTAGGCCTGTGGTGTAAGTATTGCCACAAGTGGGCACTCTTTTCCAAGCTAAATATTCAAGTTATATTTAAGCTACAGTTTATATATATGTATATATTTCAACATTCATTATGCCTTGAAAAAATTGACAAGCATAAATTATTATTTATTCAACTGAAGACCAACTATTATTAAGCATTTTAGTCTTTGACATTATGTGAGAATAACAATGATTCAGCAATCACTCATTGTATATTTTCCTGGAAAGGAAAACCTAAAGGGTTGTACTTCACTGATAAAATATTAAACGACTTTTTACTGCACTGCAAGTGTGAAGTAGTAACAAGAATTCAGAGTATGAATGCTACCAATGTGCTTTGAGTTGTGTGCTTTGAGTAGTTCTTTATTCGCATTTTTCTCTCCTGCAGGCTGGATTTTTCAAGAGACCTCTAAAGAAGAAAATGGAAAAATGAGGGGGAAAAAAAAAAAAAAAAAAAACACACATTTTTTCAGGTCTGCCTCAAAAATGTGACTGTAAAATTAAAAACTTAGGTATATATGCAAGGGCTACAATGTTTTCTAAACTCTGGTGCATTTAAAAGACAGCAAGCAGAACATCAAGCAAGCAAATCAAGTGCACAGGTGAATGATGCAAAGAAAGAATAAACAGCCTTATGTCATTTTGTGATACTCAAGGACATACTTTCAAGTGTTACTCATTTTTGGAGAGTAACTGAGTTCAAAGATGCTAAGGTTTTTAATGTGAAAAGCGCCTAATCATATTTTTATATGCATATACATGTGGAATCCTTTTTCATCCCACATTATGCAACAAGTCAGTTTGTATGTAGCAGTCCCACTGTTTTTATCAACTTACGATTTTCAAAGGGAAAAAAGTGTTATATTCAAAATTTTCTCCATTTTATGGGCTGTCAGTTCACAAAGCAGAAGATTCAAACTTCGAGAATGCACCAAATATTATATGGCAACTGAGGTAATGAAAATTCAGAAGATAGAAATACCTGCAGAACTTTGGGTGTTCTGCAAGGAATCACTGAAATTCCTTGGACTTCTCATTCAACTATTTTAGCGTGTCCACTAGAACCCAGGAAACTCCAAGAAAGAAACTTTTGTTTTCAAGAGGACCGGTAAAGATAGATCCATTAAATCATGTAACTGTTTGAAGTTCAAACAGATTTTTGGCAGACCTAGAAATGTATGCACAAAACATTCAAGCCCAACTAATTGCACACTGTACACAAATAAGCAGAGGCACAATTGTGTCTGCAGATTGAAATGTCCGTATTTATGCAGAAAATGTTTAGAGGTACCCTGAAAGTTTGACTCTTGCTGTATATCTTGGAGTAGCCAGGAGGGTGCTTCATAAACTGTCACTGTACAGTTGTTGTGTAGCTATTTAATCCAATGAGTTTAGTGTGTAAAAAATAATAATTAACAAAAGAGCACAGATAAATTTAGCACTGGCAAGCTTCTTCTAGTAGTGTAAGTCACACCTCATCTTTGTTACTTGGGAATTTAAAAATTAATGAAGAATTTCTATACTAAATAAGCACTTAACAAATGATGTTTATTTTGTGATAAGGATTAAAAATTTATATAAGAATACACTGAACTGTAGATAGCAAAATATTTCTTTAAACCAATTTAGACTAGTCAGCTTAACAGGAAACTTCCTCCTTTCTTCTTTCACACACTTGTTTTCCTTCTACAAGTATTTCTCTCTGCAGCTCTTGGCTATACATTGTCCATAAGAGCTTCCTACTTTACTTGCAGTCACACAAAACTAACAAGAAAATGGAGGCCTGCAGGCAAAGTGCAATGTTGTCTCAGCATGATGTGACTCAATATCGATTGCCAATAGATCAGAAAATGTTGAAGAGCACTTCTGTAAGATGTCCTCATTTGTGGAAATGCCTTTGCCTTGCCAAGGAAACCAGGATAATTTGTTCCTCTTGTTGGTACAAATTTCATTGGAATGAAAAAAAAAAAAATCATTGCAGTTTTCAAAAGGTTTTATTTTATCATATACGCTCTACTGACTTTATAGTAACAGCTTAAAAAGCAATAATATATTTTATAACGATCTTTTTATTCTTTTAATACATTTAGTGAAGACTTTTTTCTTCTTTAAGAGACCATAGCTTGGGTTGAACATGCTGGCAAGTACAACTCTGGAAATGTGCCAGAAGGTGCTTCATTGTTTAAAAGATGCTGTCACTCTTAAGTACCTTCTATTTAGTTCCTAAATTAGAGAGTAGTTATTGGGAAAGGCTGAGATTTATGTTAATGCATCAAGTAAGATTACCTTTGAATGTGTTTGTAACTTCTCCTTCTGCCTGTGGGAAAGGTGATTGTTTCATAACAAATGTTCTGCTGAAAGCAGCAAGACTCAGAGGAGAGGGCAAAGCATTCTGCAAGAACACCGTGAGGAGCCTGGGAGAGCCACAGAGTCAGTGGGCTTACCTGATGGGCTCAGCTGCGTGCTTACAAGCATGCCTGACCCCAGTGGATACAAGATGTGCTGCCCTGGTTCTGAGCACAGAGTAAAAGCTTCAGTGGAAGCAAAAAATGAGGCAGAATTGTTGTAGGTAGGATCACTGCTTCATTTATCATGTGATTTAAATTGTCCTCAGAGGAATGCAAAAATCCAGCTGTTGAACAAAGATGATAAATTAATATTTCCAACAGTGTTTTCAGTCAGTGTGAGATGCAAGTTTTATTTTTTATTTTTTAAGTATAATTTTGCCAATTTGTTTGGAGGAATTAAATGGCACGTGTCAGCACAAAATCTGAATGTCTTAGAATTAAAAATGTGCTTATATTTTGTTTTGTTTTGTTTTTTTCCTTATAGTATCTCTGTAAAGACATAACAATGCTATTATCCTAATATGGTTTTGTGGAGGAACAATTATGAAAAAGTTGTGACTCACCTATGCACACATACAGTCTATGGTAGTAAAGGAAATACTTGTATTTATTATTATTCACCCAGTTTGTTAACCATTAGGTCATTTTTCCTGGCTTCATAAAATTAATCACTCTAAGTTAATTCATGTCACACATCATTTTTATGCAGCATACCTTTTGTTTGTTTCACTTTTTAGTTATGGTAATCTGATAAACCAAGCCTTGTACTTTTTCTGATGATATTTCATGTCTTATTTTAAAGCACCAGCCTGTTTTAAAATATAAGTCAATAGAACAGTCTGTTTCCCTAACTTGTACACAAAAATACGTATTTTATCAATGCAAAGTATGTTTGAGATTGTCCCATTCTTTTTAGCCTTGCTTTGCACTGTAAAAACAGTAGGAAGCTTCTTATAACCACACTGCTATTCTGTTTCTCATGATGCTTTCTCCCTTTTCACATTTGACCTATTATCAGAAGCTTAATTGTAATATCTATTTAAAATATAAGTAAGTAAAGGGGATACCACTGTAGCACATTACTCTTACACAGGCTACATTAGTGAAATCACTATTTTTATACATAGAATCTTTCCACAGCACTGCAAGAGCAGTATTTTTACTGCTTCTCACTTTTGCTGCTTCTCACAGCAGAAAAGCCTACTGAAATCACTATTTCAAACATCAGGAACATCTCATTGAAATTTAGCAGGCACCAAAAATATCAGTAAAGCATGTAATCTGTTTTATTCCTATTAAAAGATACATTAGGCTTGTAATGTGATTCTAACTATTAGCAAGATAAACATTTTTGTTATTCAAATAAAAGCCCATAAAAAAATGTAATGAATTGGGTGTATAACCTGAGCTTAAGCAATGGAAGAAATCTGGCCCAGGTCTGTTCCTAATTTCAGCACTGAAGTAGCTAATGTTAGAGCAAGGTAATGGAGAATCTATGTTTCTATAGCATAGCAAAGCTTTAAACCATTGCTCCTACTTCAGTCCGAGGCTGTTCTAGAGGTTGTCAGTTCCCTATATGATTTTACAAGACTTGGCAGACAGCATCTACGTTAGAGCAATCTCCCTGAGCTGCTGCTTATGCTACTGTCATCCTCGCTCTGTATCTTGAGCCCTTGCCAAGATACCAGCCACTTTTCCTGAGCCCATGCCTGAGATCAGTAGTACACTGCCTGTGCTGAGTTCCTTCAGGCACAATGTACCTCTTCTTCAGGGCTTGTGTCAGGGGAATCTACCAACTGGAGCCAAGGGTTTTCATCTTCTCATGTGGGAAAAAGAGGCTGGACTTAGGATCAGGCTTATCTAATGAATTCCACATTGTCTAATTATTTTATTTTCCTGGATTAAGTACTGTATAGATGATGCAATTCAAACAATAAATAAATAAAAGCAGAGCAAGAGAATGAGAGTATACCTCTGTTAGTTATGCCTCTTACCAGGAATCAGATGGAATTTTTTGTTAAAGAAAGAAATCACAGCATTCTGCACAGTTTTTTCCTGTAAAGTTATTCCATGTGCTTTATTGATTAATAAATAAAATAAAATAAAAATCTAGTGTGTGTTCTTTGTAATTTGTTTGACTTTCAATGGTATAAAATACATATAAAGACATTCCAGTACCTAAAAACTACCTAAGTCTGTCTACTTGTCAATAGAAAGCTATTACAGAACTAAACATCCTTGCCCAGCATAAAATCAAGGAAATCTTGAATTCTGTCAATTGTTCAGAAGGTTGCCATGCATTGTATGTATTGTGCTTGTAGCTGCATTTAAAAATTTTTCAAAGGACAGTAAGAATTTCTGACAGATTTGGTTTCATGACATTATATACAAAAAAAGCTGAAGATACATTCACTCCTCATAGAAACATAGAATGGCTCAGGTTCGAAGGGAACTTAAAGATCATCTAACTCCAACCCCCTTGTCATAGGCAGGGAAGCCACCTACTACATCAGGTTACTCAGGGTCCTATCCAGCCTGGTTTGGAACACCTCCAGGGATGGGGCATCCACAGCTTCTCTGGGAAACTTGTGCCTCACCACCTTTCTACAATGAAGAATTTCCTCCTAATGCCTAGTCTATCCTCTTCTGGTTTAAGACCATTCCCCCTTGTCCTATAATTATCTACCTGAGTAAAGAGTCCTTCTCCGTCCTTTTTATAAGACCCTGTTAAGTACTGAAAGGCCACAATGAGGTCTCCCTGGAGCCTTCTCCAGGCTGAACATCCCCAGTTCTCTCAGCCTTTCTTCATAAGACACAGGCTCCAGCCCTCATCTGTGATCGTCTTTGTGGCCCTCCTCTGGACCCGCTCTAACAGCCCCACATCCTTCTTGTGCTGGGGGTCCCAGGTGGGGCCTCACAAGGTCAGAGCAGAGGGGCACAATCCCCTCTCTCCACCTGCTGCCCACCCCTCTGTTGGTGCAGCCCAGGATATAGTTGGCCTTCTGGGCTGCAGGCACACATTGCTGGCTCACAGAATCACAGGATCGTCTAGGTTGGAAGAGACCTCCAGCATCACCTAGTCCAACCTCTGACCTAACACTAACCAGTCCTCCAGTAAACCGTATCACTAAGCTCTACATCTAAATGTCTTTTAAAGACCTCCAGGGGTGGTGACTCCACCACTTCCCTGGGCAGCCCATTCCAATGCCGAACAACCCTTTCTGTAAAGAATTTTTTCCTAATATCCAACCTAAACATCCCCTGGTGCAACTTTAGCCCAATTCCCCTCGTCCTGTCACCAGGCACGTGGGAGAACAGGCCAACCCCCACCTCACTACAGCCTCCTTTAATGTACCTATAGAGAGCAATAAGGTTGCCCACAAGCCTCCTTTTCTCCAGGCTGAACAACCCCAGCTCCCTCAGCCGCTCCTCGTAGGACTTGTTCTCCAGACCCCTCACCAGCTTCATTGCCCTTCTCTGGACTCGCTCGAGCACCTCCATGTCCTTCTTGTAGTGAGGGGCCCAAAACTGAACACAGTAGTCGAGGTGCGGCCTCACCAAGTACAGGGGGACAATCACTTCCCTAGCCCTGCTGGCCACACTGCTTCTTATACAAGCCAGGATGCCGTTGGCCTTCTTGGCCACCTGAGCACACTGCTGGCTCATATTCAGGCGACTATCCACCATCACTCCCAGGTCCTTCTCCACCTGGCAGCTCTCCAACCACTCCTCTCCCAGCCTGTAGCTTTGCTTGGGGTTGTTGTGCCCCAGGTGGAGGACCCGGCACTTGGCCTTGTTGAACCTCATACAGTTGACCTCAGCCCATCGGTGCAGCCTATCCAGATCCTCCTGCAGAGCCTTCCTACCCTCGAGCAGACCGACACACGCATCTAACTTGGTGTCATCTGCGAACTTACTGAGGGTGCACTTGATCCCCTCATCCAGATCACTGATAAAGATATTAAAGAGGACTGGCCCCAGTACCAAGCCCTGGGGAACGCCACTAGTGACTGGCCTCCAACTGGATTTGACTCCATTTACCATAACCCTTTGGGCCCCGCTATCCAGCCAGTTTTTAACCCAATGAAGTGTACGCCAGTCCAAGCCACAAGCAGTCAGTTTCTTGAGGAGAATGCTGTGGGAAACGGTGACAAAAGCCTTGCTGAAGTCAAGGTAGACCACATCCACAACCTTTCCCTCTTCCACCCAGCATGTCACTTTGTCATAGAAGGAGATCAGGTTCGTCAAGCAGGACCTGCCTTTCATAAACCCATGCTGACTGGGCCTGCATCTCCTGATTGCCCTGCAAGTGCCATGTGATGACATTCTAGATAATCTGCTCCATGAGCTTCCCTGGCACTGAGGTCAAACTGACAGGCCTATAGTTCCCCGGGTCTACCTTCCGGCCCTTCTTGTAGATGGGCATCACGTTTGCTAGATGCCAGTCAACTGGGACCTCCCCTGAAACCAGGACTGTTGATAAATGATGGAAAGCGGCTTGGCCAGCTCCTCCGCCAGTTCTCTCAGTACCCTCAGGTGGATCCCATCTGGCCCCATCGACCTGCGTACATCCAAGTGCTGTAGCAGGTCACCAACCATTTCCTGGTGGATTATGAGGGCCACATCCTGCTCCCCATCCCCTTCCACCAGCTCAGGGTACTGGGTATCCAGAGAACAACAGGTATTGCCACTAAAGACTGAGGCAAAGAAGGCATTAAGCACCTCAGCCTTTTCCTCATCTCTGGTAACTAAGTTTACCCTCACATCCAGTAAAGGATGGAGATTCTCCTTAGTCCTCCTTTTTGTGTCGATGTATTTATAAAAGCGTTTTTTGTTATCTTTAATGGCAGTAGCCAGTTTAAGCTCCAGATGAGCTTTGGCCTTTCTAATTTTGTCCCTGCACAGCTTCACAACATTTTTATAGTCCTCCTGAGTGGCCCGCCCTCTTTTCCAAAGATCATAAACCCTCTTTTTTCTCCTAAGCTCAAGCCACAACTCTCTGTTGAGCCAGGCCGCTCTTGTTCCATGCCGGCTTGCCTTTGGGCACATGGGGACAGACTGCTCCTGAGTCATTAAGATTTCCTCCCAGCCTTCGTGGACTCCTCTGCCCTTCAGAACCACCAATCAAGGGACTCTACCAATCAGTGTCCTGAACAGCTCAAAGTCAGCCCTCTGGAAGTTCAAAACTGATCCCCCTCCTGACTTTACCAAGAATAGAGAACTCTACCGTTTTGTGGTCACTCTGCCCAAGACAGCTCCCAGACACTCTGTTTGTGAAAAGCAGGTCTATCAGGGCACCTCCCCTGGTAGGCTCACTAACCAGCTGCATCAGGAAGTTACCCTCCACACTCTCCAGGAACCTCCTAGACTGTTTTCTCTGGGCTGTGTTGTGCTTCCAGGATATGTCTGGGAAGTGGAAGTCCCTCATGAGAACAAGCATTGATGATTTCGCAACTTCTGCCAGCTGCCTGTAGAATTCCTCATCCATCTCCTCATCCTGGTTCGGTGGTCTATAAAAGACCCCCACCAGGATGCTTGCCTTGTTGGCCTTCCCACTGATCCTAACCCATAGGGACTCAACCTTATCATTCCCAGCCTCAAGTTCCATGATATCAAAAGTCTCTCTGATATAGAGAGACACACAATCACCCTTTCTGTGCTGCCTGTCCCTTCTGAAGAGCCTATAGCCAGACATTGCAGCAGTCCAATCATGAGAGTGGTCCCACCACGTTTGAGTGATGGCAACCAAGTCATAGCCTGCCTGCTGCATGATGGCTCCTCTTGTTTGTTACCCATGCTGCGTGCATTAGTGTAGATGCACTTCAGCTGGGCCATTGCCTTCTCCTCTAGCCTAGCCATTATTCCCCCTGGCACACCTCCAACAAGCCTTATTTCAGCCCCGTCCCCCTTCATACCTAGTTTAAAGCCCTCTCAATGAGCCCTGCCAGCTTCTGGGAGGGAGCCTGGAAGGCTCATGTTGAGCTGTTTTTCCACTAGAACCCCCTAGGTCTTTTTCTGCAGGGTTGCTATCAATGAGTTCTTCTCCCAGTCTGCCCTCAGGTCTGGGATTGTCCCAATCCAGGTGCAGCACCTTGCACTCATCCAACCATCCTCGCCATCCAGTAATTTTTCTATAGAACTTACTCCTGTGACCCAAATATCCTGTTGTCCCACATAGAAATAATGTTCACACCTCTTTCCTTATAATATAATAACTATTTGTATCAAAACTTCATAAAAGCTAAAGATTGCACTCGTATCTCAGTTAAATTTAAAAATATATATTACAAAATACATAATGACTTAACTGTTATCAGAGACTACTCCGATGGTGAGTCAGAATCCTGTAACAGCAACATCCTGTCCAGTCATAGGGGATTGCTTACCAACAGTCTTACTATGTATATACCTGATAATTGGAGTTTACCGTGCATTTTCAATGGGAGTACTTTGGTAAAAATCAGCCATTTCTTTTTTGTTTAAAGTGATTTCCAATTAAATATATATATATATATATATATATATATATATATATATATATATATATATATATGTATATATATATTTACTATTAAAAAAATAGTACAATATTATAGAGCAGCTGCACAGAAGAAGAGGACTGTAACTAATAGTATTTAACAGAAGCAGTCCTGATACTTCAGATTCTGAAAGCAATAGCAGTTCATGGAGCATGTGTGATTTGAGCCTTATAAGAATAAAATTCATTTGCAACAAAGATTAAAGTGCTGCTGAAATTTTAGTAACAACTGGCTGCTCGCTGCTCAGAAAGCACAGCTACATTCTTTTTAAAGAATTCATTGATAAAGTGAGCTGTCCTTGATGCAGTCTTGTTTTTAATTACAAAACCTCAGGGCTGATAGCACCTCATTCAGAGAAGAGAAGAGAAGAGAAGAGAAGAGAGAAGAGAAGAGAAGAGAAGAGAAGAGAAGAGAAGAGAAGAGAAGAGAAGAGAAGAGAAGAGAAGAGAAGAGAAGAGAAGAGAAGAGAAGAGAAGAGAAGAGAAGAGAAGAGAAGAGAAGAGAAGAGAAGAGAAGAGAAGAGAAGAGAAGAGAAGAGAAGAGAAGAGAAGAGAAGAGAAGAGAAGAGAAGAGAAGAGAAGAGAAGAGAAGAGAAGAGAAGAGAAGAGAAGAGAAGAGAAGAGAAGAGAAGAGAAGAGAGAAAAGAAAAAAAAAAAAGAAGAGAAGAGAAGAAAAAAGAAAAGAAAAAAAAAGAAAAGAGAAAAGAAAAGAAAAGAAAAGAAAAGAAAAGAAAAGAAAAGAAAAGAAAAGAAAAGAAAAGAAAAGAAAAAAGAAAAGAAAAGAAAAGAAAAGAAAAGAAAAGAAAAGAAAAGAAAAGAAAAGAAAAGAAAAGAAAAGAAAAGAAAAGAAAAGAAAAGAAAAGAAAAGAAAAGAAAAGAAAAGAAAAGAAAAGAAAAGAAAAGAAAAGAAGGAGAAAGGAGAAATAAAAGAATGATCCCCGAGCCTTTTTTTCTTGGGGAGATATGTTGGTCCTTTAGTGCTTTGCCCCTTGTGCAAAGCCCTCCTCTGTCCTCTTTTCTTCCTCCTCACATCTTCTCAGAAAAGATAGACATTCCTCAAGGGCTCATTGAATGTTACACTGCCTAGGTATTTTTAAAGAAATGTAAGAAGGAGCAGAAGTACTTGAAGTGTATTGTACATTTAGATCTTGCAGGTCAGTTAGCTTGGCAAACTTCTTTCTGCACTGTTCGCTTTCAGAAGTGGCTACTGTGAAATCTGGCTTCTCAGTTATGGTTCAGCTTGATTTGGAACTGGGAGTTACTGGGTATTTGCTGCGAAATTTTATTTATCTGGTTCATTATTATGTATGGTTCTTAAAGCTTCTGCACCTTGCCTGTGCCATTGTTATTCCTCCTGCAGTAATTAAATAGGATTACTCTCTCCGGTGAAGTTTCCTTCATGTAGTCTTATGTTACAGAGCCTTTGCTTCTTATCAGAAGATCTCCTCAATTTACCCTAAAAAGGCATTTGAAGTTTTGCAATTGTGGCAGTCAATGTAGCCTAAGAAATATAATTCATTTTCCTTCCTTTTGGGGAACTGAATACATGAACCTTGCTTAGTGTCCTCATCTTATGGCCCACATTAATAGCCACGGATGCTCACTGTTGTTTGCCTGCTCATAAAACATCACTGATAAGAGCATGTTTCTCTGGTCGCAGACATTTTATGTATGCCACTACAGATGTCAGTAGGTCTGACTGCTAGGGTTCAGCTGAAACTTCCCACAACACTGTGATCCAGAAAAAGCACTCTGCTGATACCAGTGTTGTGAGTTAAGGGACTCTCGTGAATGTCAGAAACTACTGAGATTAGATTTTTTTTCCATTTATCTGAGGGATCTTCCATTTGAGGATCTCAGATCAGAAGATTAATTCAAAGACTCTGGCCTCCTTTGCAACATAAACTCCCAATATTTGAAAAGATGTCTATAGCTATCAGCACAAAAGCATAGGCAAATATAGCTAGAGAGCAATACATGTCTTGTAAGATAGTGCTGCAACACACTTTGTTCTTTCATACAAAGCACCTTCTGATTTAATCATTTTTGAAAGCTGGCCTGTTTGCCAGCTGAGACTTTTTCTTGTAGGACAATAAGATTTTTGCAATCTGAGAAGGAATAGTTTTGTACATCAACTAGATGACACTTGAACTTGTTACCATAATTTTCTCCTCACAGTCTTGTCTTATATTTCATCAAACTCAAAGTTCAGTAGCAAATGGAAAGTAGTTTAGCAAAAGATCTGTTGAGAATAGATCCAATTCAGTAGTTACAAACATACTAAAAAGCATTTTCTTGAAGACTCAGGATTATTTTTTTGATAAGCTGCAAATAACATAAGAAAAATAAACTAAAATAAATGGACAAAAATAAATACAATACAATACAATACAAGTAAACATGTATTAATATTTTAATTAATTTCACCTCATCTGTTTACAATTCATATGAGATTATTCAGGATTTTTGAAAGTTTGGTTAAAAAATGCCTACAGAGTGATTAAGCAACTAACTCTTTGTGGCAGACAAATAAAAAGGCAGAATTAACAGGTTTCAGTTCCACACACCAGACAACAACTAGGTTTTCAAATTTTCAAAATAAAATTGTCATATATGTAAATAAAGTCATATTTTGAGCAGATAGAGCTCAATCTTCTCATCACGTGCCTGAGAAATATTTGGAAGAAGATACCCACTGTTGTTATCAGCTCAACAGGTTATTGCAGCTGCATCAAGGTTAATGCCCTGGGAAGTGGGTTGAAGCCACTGAGGGAGAACACCAACTGTTCTACAGAGCACAGAATTATACAAATTTAGCAGGCTGTCATATTGGGCCTCACTGTTGGATCAAAAATGAATGGCAACATTTCCTCCCTGGCTACTTTATTTCCCATGAACATAATTTCCTCCACAACAGGCTTAAATTTTGCTCACCTATAAAGAGAATCAGTAAAAATATGTATGTACTCCAAGGTGGTAGGACACAGTTCTGTCAAAACAAGTTGTAATAGGTTAGCATGTGCTGATATGTATGGACAGAAGCAGGACTAGAGAGGACACTATGGCCACACTCTGCCTTTTGAGGGCTTTCTGCTGAACCCTCTCATGAATATCAATTTCATATTTATTTTTTCAGAGGACAGCCTGACTTTAAAATATGTGAATATTGTTCCTGCACATCTGCTGTTCACATCAAAGCACTGGTATACTTCTCTTTGCCAGTAGTGAAAAAGAGTATAAAGCTATGGGTCCTGTGTTTTCCCTTTAAAATCCCAATTCCACTTTTCAATCCTTTTTAGTTCCTCTGAGGTTCATATCAACTGGTAAAAGAAATCAAGTGCATACTGACCCAACTCAACTTTCAAACATTTTGCCAAGGTCTATTGTGAGTCGTTGTCATCTCAGTTATCCCTTTCTCTTCATTGCTGGCAGGTTTAGTGGAAAACAGATTACTCAGTTCAAAGTGTTTACTCTTCACTGGGCTGTGTAACAAGATCTGTTAATCTCAAATCACTATGTAAAAAAATCCCCTTCCCCACATGGATTTGAATGATTCTTGGAGGACCTGATATGCATGGGGAGGTGAGGGAAGCGGCTCCATATGCTTTAAACTGATTTTTTTTTTTTTTTTTTTTTTTTTTTTTTTTTTTTTTTTGGTGTGAGGATTAACCTATACATCAGGATAAATGATGTCAATCATGTAGATGGTAGATCGTGACTTTCTAATGGAGGGCTCTAAAGACGGGAATGGGCTCTAAATGGGGGGCTGTTTGCTTTGTAAGGGGTGTTCATATGTGTGTACCTGGGCAGGGGGCCTCACTACACTGGTTTACATATTTTATTACATATTACATAGTACTTTATGCATCTGACACACCAGTCCTCCTGAACTAAATGACTTCTTTTTTAATTAAGTCAACAGTGTAGGCACTTCTGAAACCTACACAGAGTGATTCTTCCTGTCCACCTTTGTATGGAGAGGCTTTCAAAGATGACTGAGAGTGTAGGATATTTTCATCTTTCACTAAATTATGCCCTCTGTGCAGATTCCCAAGAAGGATGGACCATATGCCCTCTTGAAAGCACTTATTTCATCAATAATACAGTATTGACGATACAGAAATACATCTATTAAAGTCAAATCAACTATTACATTCGCAATAATGGCTTGGAATAAAGTCATAAAATAAGCTAAATACTAAAAAATTGCCAATCCTTATAAATAGTAAGAAGTGTATCTTCCTGATCTTTGGAATTAAATTAACTGAATAGAAAACTATAAATTACCCCAATGGCAAAATCATGTACAAGAACTGATACTGGCTCAGACCAAAATCTGTGTAATATAAAGTCCTGTCTCTGATGTCAGCCAAAACAGATACCTATGGAAAAGCCTAAGACCTAGACGAGACCAGCTTCTCACCAGCACTGTTCCATCCTCGAGCTTTTTTGCAACTCAAGTTCTTCACAGGCTGGGAAGGTTTCAGTGGGTTTAGTAATCTGTTTCTTTGGCCACAATGGGCCAAATAGCTTTAAACTTCTACCACTCTGTGGAACTGAGGTCTGCACCTGAGTACACTCAAGGAGAAGAAACATACCCTTTTTTTCTGTGTTCACCTTTCTTCATGGTAGCTTTGTCACACAGCCCAAACTCACCTATTCTAGAAGACAGAGTATTACTAACACCATCATTGTCATCCATGTCCCTTCTAATACCATACATTTAATATTTCCTTTTAAGACACTCCTATTCCAGAGGTAAAAGTCCTAGCTTACTTAGCCATTGGATTGAGGACTTTCCTCACCTCCCATCCTCTGTCTCAAGTTTTTCTAGTTCTAACATAACACTTTGAGGTGAATGAAACAAAATTGCACTGTGTTAAAAATGTGTGTTTTAATCAGGAGCATAACAAAGTGCTGGCTTATACTCTACTAATTAGCTAAATAATTCCTGAGACATCGTTTGAGGTTGGTTTTTTGTTTGTTTGCTTGGTTTTGACCTTTTTAAGCTCAATACCAAAACTGAATTATTACTAATGTCTAAACTACTGCTATTATTTCCTCACTTCTATTTTTAGCATTTTCTTTTTGGTTTTTGATTGGGTTGGGTTGTTGTTGCTGTTGTTGTTGATGGTGTTGGGTTTTTGTTTTTGCTTGCTTGTTTTTTGTTTTTGTTTGGTTTTGGTAGCTCATTTTCAGTGCCTTCTTTTAATATAACATTTTTTGTTACAGACATCATGTACCTGCCAAAAGTAACAACTGTTACTTGGTGTCCCTTCCCTCTAACATCTTAATACACATCAAAGGAGTGACCTGGAGCCATACACCTTGGCCTCACAGCCTGCAAATTGCATCATCTTCATGAATGCCCCTCCCAGAAATAAGTGAACAAAAAACTCCTAGGTTGTGCACAGCACAGAAACTCTGAGTGTGCAGCCACCCCTCACAGATGACAAGAAATGGAAATACCCAAATATTTTTATGAGAAGGTTGCCATTAAGTTTTGATTATGTCATCATGTTGAAAATATATACTGACTGCAAAAATCTCACAATAAAAGTGATTAATATGCATTCACCATATTTTTAAATCAACTATTCGTGCAGCTTCTTTCTCTTGAAAATGCAAAAATTATAGTGAACATTTTGTGGTGGAACTGATCAAGCTACTTGCTTCCAACAACACCTACCATGAAAAAAGAAAGGTCATTTGGCAATTGCCAACCAAACAGATACTTCTAAAGCGCAAGTCATCTGTATTTGCATAGAACCAAGCCTGAAACTTTGCAAACCAGCTCAGGCAGACACAGTATTTTTGACAAGTGTTCTTGTGATTACTGATGAGCAAACACAACAGGGTGCTAAAAAGAACATCAGTAAACAGTGAAGACATGTAGAGCACAGAACGCTTATCAGGCCCCCTTTTAAATTCCAAAAATAATGAGTACTGAGCTAGCTTGTCTCTGAATTTTTGTTTGTTTTTGTTGATGAAATAGATTAAGGAACAAGTGTCTTATTCTTTCCTTCCTTCTTTCTTTCTCTAATTACATAAAGAGTATGTATAGTGTAGCTGAAAAAAAAAAAAAAAAATCTAAATTGTGAAATACTGCACAGCACAGAAAATAGGTTTTCTGTAATACACAATATGTAGTTCAAGATTATGTGATAGGATTATTAAAAAAAAATGCCTTGTAATCTATTTAAAACAAGTATTCATCAGTATATTGTTACAGAACTAAATAATTTATGCAGCATATATTCTCTTTTGACCTACTCTTCACAGATAAAGACAAAAATTAGTTAGGGAAGCAACACTCTGGGAGACAGCCTTTGTGTGTGTGAAACTATTTTTCAACATTGTGCCTGTATGAGGAAGAAAGTTTCGTATCCTGAGGGTGTATTTATAATTAGGATGATGTAACTGAATCAAAGACATTGTTCCTTAGGAAAATGAGGTGCCTTGGTCTTCAGAGGCTATTTTAAGGTGGGGCAAAGCATGATTCTAGGTGTATTTGATTTAAGAAGTCGTTCTTCCTATGCTCTGTTTTTTGTTTATTATTATTATTATTACTTTTCTTTGTGGTAGTATAGATTTCCCTCTTAATCCCAAAGCTGCACACATACTTACACACTCAGAACAGGCAAGGAGAAAAGAGCCCAGAACTGCTTTACACCTGGTACTGGAGCAGATGTTTCTGTTTTAGGTAGCTGCTCCTTGAAGTGTATATTTGCAGGGCTGTTGAGACACCATAAAGAGGAAATCGAGGGACTGAACTGAGACATGTGAGTCATTGTCAGTAAACGATTGACTGAGTCCTCAGAGGGAATGTTTCCTAGGTCAGAACTGACGAAGTCTTGGGAAGTGAGTCCATGTACTAGTTCATAGGTTAGGCTGAGTAACAAGACTTTGCGTCCTTAAAGAGTAAATATGTGCAAGAGACCAATATGAGTTATTCCGTGGCAGGTCCCTGCTGTACTTCCATCAAGGACATTAAATTCCCGATGAAGTTTTCTTAAACTATACATAGTTCCTAAAAAAAAAGCGATGTCCAAATAAATTCCTGTTGAACAATCCCCCATGTTAACAGGCTCTGTAAGTCAACAGACTCTGAAGTTAACCTGTCAACTTAAAATTCAGATTCACAGCATTAAAAAGACATAAGACAGTGAGAGAATACATGTATTTTTATAACACTCCTGAAATAAAAGCTATGGTCTATGTCACACCAAAATGACTGTGACCTAGGCGATGAACAGGAGGAAGGAAACATTTCTATTTCAAGTCCAGACAAATTGCCTTTTTCACTCCACTGTGTTATTGACAGAAAGTTCAAATTCATTCATCAAAAATCATTGTTGCAAAAACACAATGTATAAAAACAGGCAGGTTGTACCACAATATAGGTGGTACCACAATTTCTGATATATACCAGAACAGAGGGACTGAGAAAAGGAAGGTTTCTCAAATACTTTGAATATACAGTACTCAAACAGTACTCAAACTGAAAGCTGCACAGAATGGAGGTAAACCTGCACTTTGTGCTGATTTCTGATTTCTTTGTGAGCAGAATCCTCGCCTTCATGTTTTTACAGGCTTTCACTCCCATTGTGTCCCTGGACATTGGCAGGGCAGCTAAGGCAGCATTTTGCATAGGCATCGTTGGGTCACTCGGGTGGCAAGGCTCCCTATTGCACTCCTCACAGCCGAGGGCATATTCTGCAGGAATTTCATTTAAAGGAGAAGATGCCGGCTTAAAGCAATTGAGTACAAAGTGCAAAACTCGGTGAAGACAACTGCCTCAGCAGCCAACAATTTCACCACGGCTTGCAGCACTTTCAGCTGGCTCCCAAAGTGGGAAAGAGGACCCGTCCCCCGCCTGCGGAGGATTGGCTCAGGGTACCCGGGGCTGCCTCCAACCCGGCGCAGCCAGGAGGAGCGGGCACACACCGGGAACAACCGCCCCCTCGGGAGCGGCACCGGGGGCGGACCGCAGCGCAGGGTCTCCGCGGGGCGCAGGGGGCGGGCGGGACGAGGAGGAGGAGGAGGAGGAAGAGAAGGAAGAGGAGGGGTATTTTGGGGGCGGCGAGGAGCAGGTGGCGCTCAGTGCTGCGCTGGGAAGCGGCCAGCTCGGAAGCGGCACCGGCCCGGCTAACGCGCGTAGCACCGCTCAGCACCGCACCATGGGCTTCGCGGCACTGCCGCCGCTGCTTCTGGCTCTGGGTAGGTCTCAGCGCCGGGCTGCGCGCCCGCGGAGCGGGGCGAGGGGAGCGCGGAGCCCCTGCGCTGTTGCTCCTCACCGCGGCGCGTTGCTGCGCGCATTTCTGAGTGCGATGCTCCGGGGCAGGTACAGCCCGTGCTCTCCGGGCAGGTTGGGTCAATTCCTGCCGGGTTGGCACCGGGTTGGGATTTCAGAAAAATGGTGGTGGTGGTGGTGCTACGGGGAGGGTGCAGTTTGCTGCGCGGGTTGGCGGTTGTAAGGGAGTTGTGCCCTTTTGGGCAGGTGATACTCTTTCTTGTGAACGCTGCTCCTAATTTGCAAAAATCATCTACGTCTAATCCCACCCTGCTGGGCAGATGTTTGTCCTTGGAAAAGGACAGAGAAACTTGAACCATCTCCTCCTTCTCTTGGCTGACTAAATTACCATTACATATATTTTCCTGGGAACTATAAGCCATTATATTCATTTGCCATAAGCAAATTCCCAACCACGTTCAGAGTTTGTAATATTACTGTATGCTCTCTCAAACCCTTAATTAGCAAGTCACTGAGGAAGAGGCATAAAAATGAGTTTTAACCGATGAGCTGTTCCAACTTGTTCTTACAGTAACTATAGCAAACACTACAGTGGAATGTGCGGCTGCAGGGTATGAAATCAAATGCAATGATATTAACCTGTGATGAGATATACACTATAAAAACAACTTGGTAGTTTTCTTTAAAATTCTTAAAAGCATCAGGGGGCAAAACATCCACTCTGCACTTTTGCTCCGTCCATCCTTTATGTTTCTGGTTATGGTCACTGCACACTAGGAGCAATAACAGGCGCTGTCAGTCCCAGGCTAAAAGTCCTAGGACTGCAAAAGTTTGTCAAGCGGTGCTGAAAGCAGAAGATAAGGACTGGTTGTGAGAGCAGGATTCCCCTGGCAATGAGACTGACAGGAATGGGATAGGTCTGCTTTGTTCAGACACTATCAATGATTCATCTTCATTTATACAGTTGAAAGCTGACATACTTTTGATTTCAGATCTTTCGTGACATTTGATGTTAATAGATGTAATTGCTGGGTTAATACTCACTTTAAAGCCTTTTTTGATCTTACAGAACTACGAGGAAAGTAAGGAAAAAGTAAGTTTCAGTAATGGAGTGTTTTCTCTGAGTGGTTTTGTCCTGCGATGATTGAATTCTGATGAACTCTTTAACTTTCAAAGGCAGAAGTCTTAAATTTAACTGGGCTACCTTAGGCCATTCAGCAAGAAAATACCCCAAGTATATTTTAAACTTGATTTTGTATAATATATTAATTTCTGAATTATCAGCTATATTAAATGGACCACATAAGTGTATTGCTTTGTTCTATCTTCAAACTCTACTAAAAGTAACGCAACAGTTGGTAAAGGTGTGGGTTATTTGTTTCTTTATTGGTTTTGTTTTGTGTGTATTTTTATGGTTGCAAAGTCATTAAGACTTTATAAAAAAGTCTTATAGACTTTATATATATATATAGTCTTACAGCAAAGAAGAACTTTCTTCTTTGCTACAAGAAGAAAGAAATAGAAAATGTAATAGAACTACCATTTTGGTATTATAAACTTGTTACCAATCTTTTATTTGTTGGCCAAACATTATACAGTCTGTAGAAGTAGATTCTTTTATGAGGAGAAGCACAGAAGTAGATGAAGTTAAGAGGAGTAACTTCATAGTGCAACCTATACCTGATGCTTTCTGTTGCAATACACTGGTTTTAGCTGCTTATAGCTTCACCACAAGTAATTCTTTAAATCTGTATTTTCAACATCCGGTTTCTTCCTTTAGGCTGTTCTTTAAAAATTGGAGCCAAAATAGCCCAGTTGTTCCTGAGGGTGAGGCCAGTGGAAAATAAAGTGCCTTTCCTGGGCTCAGTATTGGTACCATTTACTTTGGAAAGTTCTAGTGCCCTCATACTTCAGAGCAGATATTTGAAATTTGTCAGAAGGGTGTTATTCGCATCGTCTTGAAACCGTACCCAAAGTTGGCCAAGAAACAAACCTTTGGAAAACTTCATTCCTCTGGAAATAAATTGATTTTTATCCGCATGGTTTTAACATAAATTCTGTCCATCCTTGATGTGGAGCTCAGTCAGGCTTTATTTGCAATTGTAGTTGCAATGGGCTGCATGAGGTCTAGGTCTATATCTGCAAACATGGAAACTGTCTCCCTTGTGTTCTTGTATTATTTGGTATTTTTACAGCAATCTCTTCTTTCCAGTTTGAATCTGGATGCTTCAGGAGATATAACTTTGCCATGTTCTTAAAATCCCTGCTCTGTCAAGCTTATATCACTCACACTATTCCACTCTGAACTAAAAAATCCCAGGTAAATAACAGTTATGCCTTTTGGACCATGTGTACCACTTGGGGACCACAAGCTCTTAAGCTATTAGGCCCAGACAGCCTGGAGAAAGAAAGCAGTCCTATGTGAAATGGGGAAGGGGTCGTTCTCTGAAACTTCATATAGAATCTGGAATTTCCAAGTGTAATCTTTTGGGTTTTGTTCTGTATGTATCTGATCCTTGCTGATGAAAAGCATCACATGGTTCCAGGAAGCAGCAGTGTCCCTCAGACTTGCTGGCAATGGGCTGAGATCTGTATGGTGAGAGAGGGGAAGACCCCACTAACACTCTTTTTCTTCTGATCAGTTTTGATCTTTTCTGATCAGACTTAAGTCCCAGAGAACTGGCAACTATTAATATGAATGCTATGATAAAACAACTGAGACAAAAATGTAACAGTTAGGAAGTGCAAGAAGTAAGTTAGAAACCTGGATTTGTCCCCTTTGCACATCCAGCACATCACACAGTGCTTTGAATCCAGGTCCATATCCTTCCTCCTCACTGATGTGGTTGTCTGTGAACAGGTGAATGTAGTCCCTAAGAATGTGAAGAAAAGTAGGATGAAGAGAAAAGAAAAGATGTATGTATGTATGTATGTATACATACATTGTTCCTTGCAGAACCGGATTTTTATCTGTTTCTTTTCTCTTTTTTTTTTTTTTGTCTTTTGGACACAAAGCCAGTGCAATTTCAGGCGAGTCATTTAAATCAAATCTTTGACACGTGGTTGGAGCTTTTGTGCTACTCTCTTTCTTTTTGCTCAGCCAGGGGTTCTCAAAACTGTAGCTGCATTTTCACAATCTGGTTAAGCTGACCTGAATGTGGGGCTGGTGCTGCAAGGACATTTCATCGTCTCCTGATTGCATGTTCCCACCAGTTTCCCCATGGTGATACTGGAACATGGTCTGGGGAACAGGTCAGGGACCCATTTGCCTGAAAAATTTTTTCCTCTTTTTGGGCCAGGTCAGTTTTGGAGATCAGCTAACCTGATCCTGTTCATTTGAGCAGTTTAAGTGTTAGCACTGGCATAAGGGACAGTCAGAACTTGTAGCCAGAGGTAGGAGGGAAGCTGGAAAACTTTCTTGCACTGGTAGCCAACACTTCCACTGGCTTGAGCTGCTTGTGAAAGTGCATCTTGACATGCAAGGCTGCTGTGTATTCACAGCTGTGAATGAAGTCAATGGAAATTGTATTTTGAATGTGCTATGTATTCTGAAAAAACAAGGTTTTAGCTGTATCATTAGATATCCAAAAGTGGTGAGTACTTTTGTCCTCAATCTTTTTAAACGGGATCTCTTCACATGAGTGTTCAAAAATAAATTCACAGTCATTTGCAAATACTTAGATGTTTATGGTCAAAATATGTAGGGATGAACACACAAGGAAGCTGCTAATTCAGCAGGTTAAGTTAGCAAACGTAAAAAATACAGACCATGTGCTGACCGGAAAGGAGGAAACTCTTAACTGAATAGCAGTTAGAAGTAAAAATGTAGTGTGTAATGATAACACACAACCCACCACATCAATTTAAAGCTGTACAGCTGCAATTAATTTTTGCCTTTCTCCCTTTTTGTGATCATCTTTTGTCATCTTGCTGTTTTAGTATCCTACTCATGAGTAATCTTTTTGTTTAAAATCATTCTAAAATCTGAAGACTGTTCAAAAGCCAGACCCAAATGTGAGCTTTTCTGAAACTAAAACTATCTCTAGGTTTTCCTACTTTCAGAGAGCTTGTCAGGTAGCAGGAGTGTTATTATATATTATTCTTGGAGTTGTGCCTTTCACAGCATTGCACATTGAAGCAAGGCATCATTCATACTGTGTTACAGGACTTGTATTTTGTACAAACTACATTTATTTTAGAAACTACACAGTGTATTACTGTCACACTCATAAACACATTAACAGCTAATGTTTATTTGTGCATAATTTGGGCAAAGCAAACATGAGATCTTACTAACAAGTTTTAACTATGTGCTATCTGATTCTGGAACAATTTTTGAATTCTCCTATGCTTTTTATTATTATTATTTAGTCAGTTGCACAGAATTTTCATTTAGGAAGTCAAAGTAAAAGGATGGATACTTTTTGATTTCATTGTGTTTCTTAGTCACTATATAAACGTTATTCATTGTGGTCTTTCTTCACTGTTGTTAATTTTGAATGAATAAAAGTAGTTTCTGCATGTACTTTGTGTAATGTATTTTCATGAGGGCCAATAATTGGAACTCCCAATACAATGCCTTAATCTCCAAATGGGTAAATGTGAATAAAACACTGTCCTTTACGGGTAATGCAGGTAAAAGGGAGTTTATCCATCTTCAGACCAGTCATTTTCCCCAGCAGAAATCTTGGCCAGTCTCTTGTCACTGTTGTTATTTTCATTTCAAGGTTTTCTTTGTTAGGCTCTGTGCAGGCTGGTTCCCATTTCCATGGTTACCATGCTGAAATGCAGACAGGACACAGGCTGGCTTCTCATCAGAGTAGCCATGCACTTGCATACCAACACATGCTATCTGCTTGTTTTAGGACATTTCCATTAGCAATGTTCATGTTTAGGACTTCTTCTTCACAAAGTGATCCCTGGCCCTGTGATAAAGAGCTGTGTTAGGATTTCAAAACCTTGCAAAGCAAGAGAAATTGAGTTGATAAGCTATTTTGTGTATGTATAAATAAATTGGCTGTACTGTTTCCATTCAAATTAGTCAAGGACATCAGAGAACAGTCTCAGCCTTAGTTTTCATTTCTGTTAAAACGGGTAACGGATCAAGATTTTTATTTATAACACATTTAAGTGAAATACTGATATGTATCTGTACTAAAGGGGTATGAACATCCCCCTCTTTCGTGGCACCGATAAAAGGACAATAAAAATAATTGAATGGGAATATGCTGGGTAAATGATAATTTCTGTCTATGTTAACTGAGTGTGAGTATATATCTCTGTAAAACAATATGAGATAATGTTCTTTCTGCTCATGCTGCACTCATTTTTTGGATGTGGAGGATACTAAAAGCATCCAGCAGAGTCAATATAAGCTGTGTGAACATTTATATCACTTCCAAATTAGGCTGGTATTTCTGAATTAGCAAATGAATTCAATAATCTGAGTGCCAGCAATTGTTACTTTGAATTAGTCCTCTGAGGATCTTAAAATACTATTCAGGGACTAAGTCAGTTTTATTTTCTCCTGGAGATGCATATTCTTCAAAAATCTAATAAGACTTGCACACTGATCAGGACTTAAAAGAGGAACTATACAGGCAAAGAAGTAAGATAAACACAGACTCTTTGCTGTATGAGCAAGGACACCTTGTGTTTAACTGAATGGCATGTTCATGGTTGAATGTCACACGTGATGAATGTCACAGATTCTTTTGTCCCTTTCAAATCACTGGTAGACAGGGTGAAGGGCTTGCAAGTTATGAACAGCTCTGGTGGAACTCTCCTGACTTATTGCTGATTTACTTTGCACTTTTAATCCTGTTTCCAAGTTTGTCATTCTTCCTTTAGTTCATACAGGGTACTTTTTTAAAATCATATAGATCACCTTGGCTAATACGATTAGTTATTTCTTAAGAACAGAGGAAAATTACTATTAACAACAAACTTCTGGAAGATAGAATATTGCATGTTGAAGGGGTCATTCTTAAATGAGATTTACCTATGGAAATAATGGAGTTATAATGGAGAATAATGAAGGATGGGGCTGGTGGTAGGGAAGGTTTGATTGTAGGTTTTTACCTTTTGTCTGTCTTTCTCATATATCCTTGTACAGGAAAGCAGGCAGCACTGGATGCTATATTAAGGCTGCAGCACAAAACTGTATGGAATCAGTAGAGGTAAAACTACAGATGCGTAGGCCACCTGACTCTCTGATTACCCAGTTAAGTATTAACTCAACCATCTGCAAGATCACTTACTTCACTGAGGAATAATCAACCTGTGCTTGCTTTATGGGAATTTAGTGCAGCAATGTTGCCACCTTTTGGGGTGTGAAGGTGCCATGCTCTATATTGCCTGCAGTAAGGCAGCTGCCTGGAGGTAAACCATAGGGATTAGAAAATGGCATGTCTAGTTTTTCCACATACGTAGCGGTCAATTCTAGTTTCCCAGTTGTTGTGACTTGTTGTGGTAGACCATAGTTAGTGCATGTCTCCCTCTGACTGTGAAAGTGCACTGAGTAAGAAAGAAAGTGCATAATTGCTAAAACAACAAGTCGGTAAGTTACAGAACTTTAAGTCTAAATCTACACTTGGCTACTCCTGTTCTCTTAGTGAGGTAAATGTATACATGAAATGTGTAAGTCAGTGTAGCCTGTGCTAAGACATAGTGTCCTGATTTCTTAATAGTAATATGCTATGATTCACTAAGGAAGGTAAAACATAAGAAGAATCTGCTTCGTATTGACCTGTCTTGTTCCTGGTCACCTAGTGCATCTTAGACAATTAAGAAATATCCATAGAATCACAGAATCATTAAGTTTGCAAAAGACATCCAAGATCATCTGGTCCAACCATCCCCCTACTACCGATATTACCCACTAAACCATGTCCCTAATCAACGCGTCCAAACTTGCCTTAAACATCCTCAGGGACGGTGACTCCACCACCTCCCTGGGCAAGCCATCCCAGTGTCTAACTACTCTTTCCTAAATTCCTACCTAAAATTATTTTCCAACATGAAAATATTTTGCTGCAGGATGTGAGACAAGAACGCTGGAAAATGTTGCCATGCATATATCTTTATTTGCACTTTCTCTTTCAAAATGAGGAGAACAATAATGATTAAGTAAAGAAACACACAACATTTTCATTAATAGCTTATTATAATATTACAGTATTCATCTGTTATACTGTCATAACTGTATATGTTAGTGTGTATATGTAAGACAGTCCATGTAGTGCTTTAATAAAGAACTAGATAGCATTTTAATCTTATTATACCATACTTTCCGTGTGGTATAAAACTGTGCTAACACTATGTGCACTACTTCTGATGTATATAGAACCAATTAATTAAATGCAGATTTAGGTGAAATTTCTCAAATGAGAGTTTAGCTGACCTTTCATAAGTGGAAAAAAAATTATCTGGCCTTACCCTTCATTTAACTATGCCCACCAAGTAATGTTCACATTCAGATATGCTTGCAATATATACAGATCAAACTTAGAACAACAGAAATTACTGACAGTGAAGTAACTCCCTTATTAAGATGGGCAAAATAATAAACAAAGGAAAAAAAATAAGCAGTACTCCTTGGATGGTAGTCAGTCCTTTAGTAGTTCTCTTAATTAGTAGTTATGATATTTGTTTTTTTCTAGTCAAATTTGCTTTCATTTCACCATGTCTATGTGTTCCCCATTTTTGTTATTGTTTGTTTTCTTTTCCAAACTGCCCAGAACCAGTTCAGTGTATTGAACAAATAAGGTAAAGAAAATACTTCAGGAGTCTCTGGAGTTGTCTTTCACAGAAGTTGATTACAGATACAATAGACTCTCCTTCTCTGAAGACAAAAAGCAACTGTTCAGCTTTTGTGGAAACAAAAAAGGAAACTCTTCTTAAATGTACATGTGCCCTGCTGTCTGTGCCCAGATTGTACAATGGCTGCATTTTTCAAAAAAGAGAATTTCTTTCTGAACTCTGATCGGAGATGGCATCACCCACCTGACCACAAGTGTCTAGATACACTGCAATCCTGTGTATGGTCTGGAGGGTAAGGCAGTGCACGATTCTGCCCCACAGCACCCAAAGACCGGCACCCCTGCCCCAGCTGGCATGAGTCAGAGTGACTGAGTTAGAAAAGACACTTTAAAAGGCACTTTTAAAGTGCATGAGAAATATTTGCACATGAATAGGAAGGCTCTCAAAGTCAAGCAGTAGACTGAGAGGGTATTTGAATTTTGTCTTCCTCAGACACCTGCTTTAGGTGTCTCCTTCCCTTGAGGTATAGGCTGGGGACAGTTTTGGGGAAGGAGGCATCTAGTTGAGCCTTTTTCAAGAAGTTGCTACCTGAGAAGTAATGATAATAATCACTTGGGACTTAGCTCTCCATTGAGGTGTGTTCCAGTGTGGATTCACCTCTCTCACTTTTCCAGAATCATATTCACTACCAGGCAGTAAAGCAGTCAAAGTGAAGTACTCTCAACCTCTGCTGCTGAAACTGGTCTCTGCTCATCCCAGCACATGTCTGCGGGCAGACAAGCGAAGGCACATCTTGCCTGTGGCCTTTTGGCTGGGGTACTAAGCTGGGAGAAGAGTTCTGAGCTGGTCATTTTGGACTGCTGGTGTAATTTACATTTGGAAAATAGACAATGCCTTAAAAGAACTTACTTAAATGTTTAGTTTAATTATTTACTTATTTAGAGCAGAAGTTATTCAATCCAGGAGTCATCCATCACCACTGGCCGTGATAGCAGAGTGTGTCTTAGGTAGAATAATTTTGCTGTTTGGGGTGCTTCTGCACCATTATGATATTCTAAGTATGCATATGACTTTTTTTTTTACACTACAAAACCTAGGAGACAGGTGATTTTATGTTCAGTCTGGGTTAGGCAGCTGCTGAAGTCTGGGCATCCTTGAATTGTTTTCCTGATTTTAATGAGTCCACATTCTGCCTGGTGCCAGCTGATGATTTCGATGTGCATTAAGGATGAATTCCAGGTGAGTGGCTGTGAGCACCCACCTACCATTCAGTCTGCTGGGCCATGAGCTACCCTTCCAACCAGTGGAGACAAATAGTCAGTAAGTCTGCTATAGGAAAACAAAAGTTATGATAATTATAGCTCTTCCAACTATTGTATTATATATCCTGTGGAGCTTTGGGGGTTTTCTTGTTGCAGGAAGCTAATGTAGTGAAGTTGTTACAGCTGATGCAGTTCTTGTATACAGCTCAGACAGCTGAGCTCCTGGCTAGTTCTTGAGAAGCTGAAATGGATGGTCAGGGTAGTAAATGTGGTGTCCTAATGTGATCGTGATGGTAGAGTTGCTCTCAAGTCACTTCAGTCCTCATGCTGCAGACTGTGACACTGGATCTGTCATAAGATACATCCCTCAGACTTTTTCTAATTTAGCCTTTCCAGGTGCTATAATATGAAATGATTTAATGTTCTTACAGGATACACACACTGAAATTCTCATATAGTCTAGAATATGCTAAGCATAGGAAAATATAGATCCCTTTGATTGTTTTTGGTGTTCTTGGTATCTGTGTACAAATGTGCATGTTCATCTGTGTACAGTCTTTCATAAAAGCCAAAAAGAGGAAATGCAGAAAATAGGATACAGAGATAGATAGCAGTTATATTGGTTTCTGTGTGATGACATGCATTTCCTCTTTTACAGTCCTAATGTAGCTCATGCTGCTCTGACTATATTTGGAAATATTGACGGTTTATAAAAAGGGTCAACAACCGATAATGTGAGCATGATGGAAGAGAAGTTGCTGGAGTGGAATTCCACGTGAAAAGTCATTTTTTTTATCGTAGGGAAACATATGAAACTTCTTTTCATGATCCTTAGTTATGAAGCCAGTAACTTAACTGCATATGTAGCATATATGTATGTACAGCTTGTTAGCCATGCGTACTTTTAATCTCTTTGTGGTATTATTGAGAACAAATTGTGGGAGTCTAAGAGCTAAGACAAAATAATCCTGAGTTGTACTGAGATCAAGGAAGAAAAGAAAAAAACTGCAAGTCAGTTTGTAAAGATGCAATTCCTGTCATCTTTCTGTAAAAGAAAAGTTATTCCTACTGGATTTAAAGATGGAAACATGCCAGGATAATAAGTCTGCGTAGGTCCAAATACTTGCTGTCTTTATTAAAAACATATAGGAAGTTGTCAGTCCAGCAGGAGTTTCTCTTGAATGTGACTTTGGAATCAGAACATGATTTTGGAATCAGTCCTTGTATATACAGTAGGTTGTTGAGATTTCTTAACTCCAGATGAAGAGCAGCATGTTCTGCTTTGGGAATGGAAGAGACAGCAACATGTAGGCAAAAAAAGGTGCTACCAAGGTAGAATTTTCAACAGTAACTAGTGCAGTGGTGGCTAAATTTATATAGATCTTGTACTATGTAAGAGTGCCAAAGCAGTAAAACAGACAGCGACTAGCAGCATTGTCCCAGGTTCTTCTACTTTTCATTCACTATTTGTTGTATTATATCTTATTTGCTATCATAGCAGGTTATTGGTAACTCTTCAATGCGGATTCTCATAAACAGCTGTAATTCAAGGGCAGTGACTCAGACTTAACACACACTCAGAAGCTTTCAGGCTCAGAGCTGACCTACTTCCATGAAGACACAGTTGGACAACTAAGCCAAAAAGACTTTATAGAGGGAATGAGAGAAAGGAAAAGGGAGGATGATTTATTACTAAATGAGGCATTGGCCATTAGTTTTTTCTTCCCTTTTTTTTCCCTTTTTTTTTTTTGCTTCTAATTTATTTCTATACTAACCTGTGTAATCTCGGTTAATTATTAAATAGTTTGATATATTGTAGCTGATGGGAAGAAAACTTCAGTCTCGAGATAAAAGAAAATAAAACAAACAGATGAAAGAATAAAGTAATAAAGACTTACCTTTTTAAGACTTCTGTAAACATGACGATACATAACAAAGTAATAAAAGTGAGGATTATTAGATATTCTGATTTCTAGTACAAAAGATCCAGTGTTGTGCCATTCACATACTTTTCTTCTGATTTCCTCTTGAAGGTTTACATTTTGTTTATTTATTTATTATTTATTTATTTAGAGGGGTTTTTCTCCATAAGGAATGTTCATTTTAAAATAAAACAGGTTAACTGTGATGATAAAAGCAGTGTTTCAGTACATGAGCTGAAAATTTCTAAGCATTGTTGTGAGTATACACTGATAAGGTTTTGCATATTGGAGAAAAAACACAAGCAATAGAGACGTATACAGCAAAAATCTAATAAGAAATTATTGTTTTACTTATCCTGACTTCTGCAGGTGAAGGTTAGTAAGCCTTTCCAGGTTAAATTATAAGTTGTTCTCTATTTTATCTGCTATATGCAGTTGGATTCTAATGTATGAGTATACTTGGAATACACAAAATTGTGATTCATATTTACATTCATGTACAGAAAATCCCAAAACAGTGCAACCAATATAGAATTATTTGTTTTACATTAAAAAGAATTTGGTTTGATGTCATTACCTGTGCACGTGCACAATGCACATAGCAGTGAAGAAAAGCAGATCACACTGAAGACTAACATGTCGGCAAAAGAAAAAAGTGGTTTTTGGCCAGATTTGCACTTCAAACAAGCTCATTGCAGTGAAAATTACTTGGTGGCTTCTGAAAGGCACAATGAAGAATTATTGAGAATTATTGTTCTCATAACATAGGTTTTGAATAGTAAGGGAATAGCTTTACTCTTATACTAAAAAAGCTTTTACGCTTTTTTTTTTTCCTTAAATAAAATAACACTGAATATATTTAATATGAAGCAAATACTACTTGACTGCCTTCTTTCATAACTTTATTACTCTCTTCCTGCCTTCATTCCACCTTTCTGGCCAGTATTTAAAGGACAGTAGGTCATTCACAGTGTGAGTGCCTGTAGATGCCTGTATTTCCCTGCTAACTCTAGAACCTGTTAGCCAAATTAAGCTAATTTTTGCAGAGGAATGAAAACAGTAAACAGATGAGCATTGGGGTGAGACAAAAGTGGCTTTACAAGTTCCCTGACAAATAAGGAGATTTAAAGTGAGCTTGCACAACTGCAAAAAGCCCATCGTAAAGAGAGCCCCTAGAATTGCTTCAGAGGTAGAGGAAGTTGGAACTAGAGCGTGCAATTCAGTGTGTTGACGCCAGAGGAAACCAAGAGTTAATTTCTCTCTTCCCTTCCACTACTTTCTTTTTCTCTGTCCCCACTGGGGGCTAGCAGGTTCCAGGGCATTGCTGATGTATATTATTTAGAGGAAGAAATCCTTAGGACTAAAGGGAAAATTTTCTTTGTAGAATCCTTTTTTGTGTAGCAGGATCCTTTTTTGTGACAGGACCCGCGGGAACAGGGTTAAGCTGAGGCAGGGGAAATTCAGGCTTGACATCAGGAGGGGGTTCTTCACAGAGAGGGTGGTTGCACACTGGAACAGGCTCCCCAGGGAAGTGGTCACTGCACCGAGCCTGACTGAATTTAAGAAGAGATTGGACTGTGCGCTTAGTCACATGGTCTGAACTTTTGGGTAGACCTGTGCGGTGTCAAGAGTTGGACTTGATGATCCTTAAGGGTCCCTTCCAACTCAGGATATTCTATGATTCTATAATTCTATAACTCTTTTGGAGCAGATTAAAATTAAATGCAACTTAAAGTATCTACTATTTCAGGAAGACAGCTTTAAAAAAAAAATGCTAGACCAAACTGTTACGAAGATGTAGGCTATACACATCTGACTGGCTGCTAATGTATGGAACTGCTTCAGGAAGCAGACAATAATCCATTGGGTTTTTTTGATCCAAAGCAATTAATGGACTAAAAAGCTATACAAGGATGTTTGAAATGCTGTCATGCTAGGTCATGGCCTTTGTCTTCCTCAGTGACTATAGGCTTAGTCCTTCCCAATCCATTACTGTATTTTTATTGTTGTTATTATTCCCTTGTATTTGGATGTTTTCCTAAATGAGTTATCACTTTTTTTAAACTTGGCAGTTGTTTCTGTTCAGTTACAAACCTGGCAGAGGTGCGTTGTTGATGTTGGGTGTGTGTTTACTGGGTTCTGCTGCCCTGTTTTGGGAGAGTTTCTGAAGCTGTGGTGCTGCACAGTGGGCAGCAATTGTGGTCATGTTTCAAGGCAGAGAGCAGCTTTGCATAGGGGCTGTTTCTGTTTCCTCACATGACACATTAGTGGAGTGAGGGCTCATTTACAAAGACAAATGGTAGCTTTAGTCGGATTATGTAATGAAATTTTTCTGTTTTATAGCTAATAGCTTTTTGAAGAATAAAATACCATATCATTGAGGAAAAAAAAAAATGAAGGTTCCTTCACTGTAATATTTTCTACTTGCAAGGTTAATACTAGATAAATTTATAACTAATGCTTAAGATGAAATGGATCTTTATAGTAGATCTTTATAGTGGATCTTTGTAGTAGATCAAATTCCACTGACTCTTCCTTTTCTTTGTATGGCAGTTGCTAGACCTATTTAGTTCAAACTATGGCAACAGGATATGCCTCTATTTGACTGTATATCTTAATCAGAGCTGAGATTTGTTTGGGCATAACTAGGTCAATATGATTATGAAATTCTGTCATATTGCTACCATTTCAGACTGCAGCATTACTTTTTCAGTGTAGCATCAGCTGACTGAAAATTCAGTGTTAGTGTTTAGACTTAAAAGAAAATGAAGGATTTATTGGAACACTTACTATGATAAAAAATGCAGCCCAATAATATTCTTAGTATATTTTATTAATCATTTATAAACTTTTTTGCCAAAATAAATTATCCAACACAGAGAATTGGATGAGAAAAATAAAATGAAACAATTAATTAAACAACTTTTTCTTATACTGCTTAATCCAACTAAGAGATTGCAGTCATTCTATTGTTATAATCACAGCATTAAATGATTATCTATTGACGAGACAATAGATATTTTCTGCTTGCTCACTTTAAGATCTGAATTTTGCTTACAAAATCAAAACAATTACAAACTGGGTGTACCTTATATAAGCCATTACTTCAAAAAACTTGCTCCAACTTGTCTTTGATGCTGTTGAAGTACATCATTAGACGTCATTTATAGTTACAGAAGAATTCACACATGTTCAGGCTTAAAGGTGGAGAGTCAGGACATGCATTATTTTTCATTCTCCCAGGAGCAAGAAAACAGTGGTGCAGAAGTATAAAAGCAGCTGTACTTCTATGCTGCAGTTCTTACTGCAAAAGATGGAATGCAGTTGCTGAAATGTGGGAATTCCCAGAAAAAAAAAAAAAGAAATAAAAAGGAAAAAAAAAAGGAAAAGAAAAAGCGAAGTGATATGGCAGTTTTATTGGAAGTCTTATAGTTCTTTTTATACCATTCAGGTATTTTTAATAACTTCTGTTTTTTTCTGAAGCTTTAGGTTGGAAGCCACCCTGCTTGATAAAGTAATCCTCTTTAAACCAAAGTGAACAAGTCCCCTGCCCATCCAATGGAGAGAAAGAGACGCTTTTGAAGTTTTAAGAGGGGCCTTCAGAAGCTTTAGGCTTGTATCTGGCTTCCTTTGTTCCATGCAGTCTGTTTATTTGACTGTAAATAAAGTGCCATTTGCAGACTGAAGTTAGGAGGTGGATTTTGACTTGCCTGACTAATCTCTCATCGTGATCGTTAAATCACAAAACAGAATTCTGTCACCAAAAGCTATTAAATCCAGATAGTGGATTAGTTTTCTTTATTTTGAGATTCTCAAATTATCAAAGTTCATTGCCTGAAGGCAGCAGCAGATACTGAATCTTTCCAGCCTAGAATGTACAGTACTTTGAATCTAGATGCTTCAATGATTGGCACCCTTTTAATGCATAAGAGACCCTCTTATTCTGGCACAGGCTTAAAATAGGTTTGCAGCAATTTTAGCATTTTCTCTTTTTTTTTGGCTACAAATACTTGATTTTCTTGTTCTGAATATGGTATTTAGATAAAAATACAAAAAGGATAAAGATGTCCTTATAGTGTAAGCACTATATAAGTTGGAGGAAAATGTATATTCATATATCTATATATAATATAGATATATTTTATATATACTCATAATATTCTTCTCAGGCCATCACCAAGGTCATAGTGAGTAAGACTTGTGTGGAATATAAAATAAATAAATTAATTAAAACCCTGCTAATGATTATCGAATTTCATGTGAAATTTTAAAATGACTGTCAATGAAGTATGTTTACACTATGGTTCACTTGGTAATGTCCCTGGTGAGTCAGAGCATCTTTGCCAGCTTTTCTACTTTGATTTTGTGAAGTAGTCATGGGTGAAAGGCAAATTTGATCCACAAAAAATTGTAGATGATAGTACATCTCCAGAGAGAATGTTCTCAGGTTGTTTTTTTTGTTGTTGTTGTTCTTTTCTTTGTGCTCTTTTTTGGTTGGTTGGGTTATTGTTTTTGCTTTGTTTTTTGACCATGGGAGGACTGGGTAGGGATGCTGCAGTGCCCACAGGAGAGCAAGGGGAGAGGTGGACAGGGAATGTGCAACCAAGCTTTCAAAACCTGTATCTGACTTGACACCATGCCATAGGTGAATTTGAGCCAGCTTGAGGGTTTCTCTTCAGGCTGTTAGTTGTGACATCTATTCTTTGTAATTTTGTCCAAGTCTGGCATTTTTTGCCCTGGCTCTTGCATTTAATAAAACCATAGCCTTGGACACATATGGAGAGATCTTCAATGGATTTGCACCTAAGTTGGCCAGTGCACCTAGAATACATTTAGATAAATTACAATTTGGCTAGTGGACTGGATTTAACACATACCTTTGAAACACAGGAGCATTAAAGCATGACAGTACCCCTTTCTACCCAGTGAAAACTGGGCACAGCAACAGTGTTAAGACATGTTCACCTAAGTCATACAAATGGAAGTTTATTTTGCAGGGTTTATCTTGCCCTTCTTCCAGGGCTGTAGGTTCCATTTGGGATGGCTGCAGTGTCAGTAGATGGCATTAGGAAGATAAAATCCTTTTAGATAAAATCATTTTAAATTGTGTTAGACAAATAGAACTGCTCTCCCTGCCCTCTGCAATCAAGTCCGTCCATCTAAGGCATAACCACATTACACTGCTTCCTAATATCACAGATGGAGATCCCGTCTAGTTGAAGCTACTGGAGGGTGGCAAGAATGTGGCCAGTGAATCTCATGAATGCATTCATCTGTTTCTTGTATCTTTTCTCTGCACTTACAACAGCCTGCAATTAGAGCAGTGCTGTGTTTCAGCTTTTGGCTGATTATAAATAGGCTCTACAATGCGTAGTTTTGGGAGCAAATCAAAAGGAAACCTTTCCGTACTCTTATTTTCTTTCCCTCTATCAACTTGTTAGGACAGGCTTACTAGTATGTTAAAACATATTTCACTCTTTAACAAGTGTAGTGACCAATGTTAGCAGTAACCTAATGCAGACATACATAGAAGTGAGTGTACAGACTTGGAGAGCAATGCAGCTTGCTGTAAGTGACATGAGGATAGAGAGCAGCACAGCAGATTAGGAACACATTTAAAATTGGTATATGATTTGCTAATAACTGTGTAACAGAGTCCAGGCAGTCAAGAAGATTCTTTGCCTATGCCACTGGGGTCGAACTTTAAATGTTTATCATTCTAGGATCTTCTTGGCTCCTTACTCCAACGTCAGGGTTTATTTGCATGTACACTTCCGGACTTGGAGATTTATTCTTCTCTTGAATTTGCATGTGGGAACTTAGAGCATACAATGTTGCTGTGGTGGAGCCTCCTGTGGCCTTTGAGAGTAATGGCACTGCTAAATGGTACTTGATTTGGACAAGATCTCCACTGGTCCTTTCCAACCTCATCCATTCTGTGGTTCTGTAATTTCTCACTGAGGACAATAAAACTTAAAAACAATTAGGACCCCAAAATAAGCCTAGAGTATAACATATGCAAAATATTTTGATGAAATGTCAATACATTAGATCACAAAAAAAATAGCGACAAAGTCTCCACAGTAATCTTACCTTGTATGTAGTCAATACCTAACCTATTCTTTTCTCCCCTTCCCAAAACCTAGACTTGAGCTATGACTGTAAGTGGTTGTAATTACTGTCAAAAGTATTGTGAAACACAGAGTGATACATCTGTACACATTCTCTTCTCCAGTCTCAAATAACATGACTGAGAAAATATTTTCTTTCTCTAATGATGTTTCTCAAGGAACTATACTTTCAGCAAATGGTGATTGTTTGCTTTCCAGAAGCCAGCTGTAGATAGTGGTTGTTTGAAATGACGAATGTATGATTTCCTGTTTTGAGTTTGTGGTCAAAAAGTAGTAATTGTGTGAGCTGTATTTTGTATTTTGCTAGTGACATTTGTCTTTTCTACTATATGAAGATACCTAAGATAAGAAATTCTATGATAGTTTGTACATGTAGTGAACTTTGCTTGCACACCTGCAGTTGTGATATTAATGTTATCAGTATGATGCTCTTTTTATTTCTATTACAGCTAAGCTACTGTGATGAGCTGTTTCATGCTAATTTAATCCCTTTGACCGGCCGATTTGGGGACCTGGAAGAGAGTAATAGCATGAAGAGTTCTCTCTGCCCATCAAAACTAGAGAAAATTTAAGCTCAGACTATTTGAAGAAGTCAAAGATCAGCATGTATTTCCTTAAAGGATCTTGCTATAAAGAATTGTCATAAACCCCCTCCCACTTTATTACAGAATGACTCGTACTAAGTAACTGTGATGAGACATATTTTGTGTGTAGAACAGATAAACTCATTCTGTCTGGGCAGACAGGAAGGGAGGGAAAAACATGAAGGAATTGTTTAACCAGTGAGTAACTCTGAACTTTTCTCACCTGGGAACCTCAGCAGTGCAACCAAAGGTCACCATTTCTTCCTTTGCTGTCATTTTTAGAGGATTGTCAGGAGCCTGAATATGTCCCTGAGCTGGGTGGTACCTTATTTCTGGGATTTTTCTGAATTTTCCCACCATTGTCTTAGTCATTCTACCTCCAAGCAGGGTTAGAATTATCTGTTCATGGTTATTCGTGGTCTCAAATAACATATAATAATAAACTGAGGTCCTCCAGCTTCTGTAGTAGACACTCTGATAACCACTTACAGTCCTTGATTAGAAAGAATTCAGGTCCTTTATGAAGGAGGAGTGAACCCATGCATCCTGCAGACTTATGACATGTACCAGCCCATGCTGCTAGTTAGAAGATGGAATGGAGTGGACCAAGACAAAGTTATTAATGCCATAATCACAGCAAAGTGAAGTTTTCAATATTAAGTGTCATAGTTTATTAATGCAGTGATATCTTCCATGTTTGTATTTCAAAGTTTTCCTGTTTGGACAACTGTTCTGGCTGTTTGGACAGAAAACAAACATGTTGTGATAATAAAATGACTCAAAAATGTAGGTTTTCTGATGCGGTAGATAATCTGATTTTGTTCCACTGTTTCAAACAATAAATAGCAGATAAACAGTAAAATATAAACAGTATTTACAGTTATTGTCAATGGATTTTCATTTTAACTTAATTCAGCAGGCCATTGATGTGTATGGGTGTGCCATAAGCTTAACACGTCTTCAGGTAAGGGAAGATAACAGACCTCTGAGTCACATTTCTTGCTTCCTTTCAGCTAAAACACTGCTGTTAGTAATGTTGCGACATTTGTTAAGCCAAACAGCGAACAAGTCATTAATACCTGCCCATAATATTATAACACCTGTAAAGAATGCTATATAATCATTATGCATTGGTATATGGGTACTGTAGGGAAAAGGCTTTTTGTTTGTTTGTTTTTAATTGCAGATGTCAAAGGCTACATCTTCTGTTGAGGGAGTTGGCACAAATTAAGAGCCATTTTCATTGGGATCAAAATTCTTCTTTAATTGCTTCTGTAGTAATATTAACCTTTCTGTTAACAGGCATTCTTCATAACTGCTGTGAAGCCTACAATGTTAGGCTCCTAGATGCAAAAATATTTTCTGGTCCATCAGCAGAGCAGTTTGGATATGCAGTTCAACAGTTTGTAAATGATCAAGGCAAATGGTAAGCAGTTTGAATATCTCGTTATATGTCCAATTAAACAGTTAAAAATATTGCACCTTGATTTTACACTTTAATTTGAAATTAAATTACTTCCAATTAGTTCACTTTTATATTATCTTTTTACTAGTAAATATTGACTTTCATAGAATCATAGAATTAAAACAAAAAAAGTTGAATATTTTAAAGACTCATTCATATGAATGTTCTTTTTTTTTTCCTTTACACAATGCATTCTGAAGTCTTTCTCTCTTAAGCTCTTACTTTGACCTCCAATATACTAGTTTCCTCAAACTCACAATTTCTTTTAACATTTTAAGTCTGATCTCAGTCATTTGTTTAGCAATAGGATCTCTGTTACACAGTCCATGTATTTGCAACATGTTTTCGTTTTAATGTTGGTGAGGTTAAAACAGATCTAAGAAGTTATATTTATTAAAATTAACTGAACTGAAACTTACATAATTTTGTTTCTGATATAAAGTTAAGTGCTTACTTCTCAAGGGACAACATATTTGGATGTATATCATAATACAATCCCAGCAAAGGCCTTGTGTCTGCTGCATTTTCTCAGGCATAAAATTTGATGTGAAATCCAGTGTTGCCACAACATTGGTCTTAATGAGTAATTAGTAAAATATTTTTTCTAGTAACATTGGTTTCAAAAATAATTTTAAAACATTAACCCAGAGTAAGCCCATTTAGTGGAAAATACATTGTTTTCTTCCCTTCTGCAATCTCAGCAACCACAAAGCTTAAGGTGTCTTTTCATGGGAAGGACTAATGAAAAGTCATGCAAACTACATATACTATAATAAACTTACACATGTTAGATGCATCATTCTCCCTAAATTGAAAGTCTCGGGGGGGGGGGGGAGGAAGGCAACAAACTAGCATGTTTGTCTAATTGGTGATGGAGAGTAGCTGAACTTTTTTTAAGTAAAATGTATTTTATAAATGCATAATAATGTATTTTATACTTAAAGTTCAGAAAAGCATAAACAAAACTACAGAGCTAGCTGGGACATCTTATGCATAGCCCTGTACAGCTGCACTGTGCAGTTGCAATTTTTTTCGTACGGAAAAATGTAAGACTTGACAGATCCTACTGCTTCTCTAGAATTCCTTCATTTACCACCAGTGACCAGGAGGGAAGTAAGAAGCTGTATCGTCTGATCTGAAAGCTCAATGTTTCCTCTCCCTCCTTTAGGTGACATTTCACCAGCTCCTTGCCTGATGCTGTGGTAGCTTCTTGCCATGTTTCTGCCTGCTTTAATCATGTGTTTAGTTCAGAGCATAAAATATTTTTATATATATATATATATATATATATTTAACTTCTGTGTAAAGCTGTTGAAGGAGAACAAAAATGTTTGCCTGAAGTGAATCAAATGCTTTGGTATTTTCTGGTATATTATTTCGTGCATTCTATTCCTGTAAATTTTTCTGTAAGCTTAGGAGCACTAGGTTCAGGACTCAAGCAACCTATTTTTGTTTTATATTTCCCTTTTTTATTATTACTTCTGATATGATAATTCCTCCTCCAAATCTCTTGGCTAACACTCTGGAGTTGGAGAAAGAAACTTTCTCTTAACTTTCTTTTCTCCCAGGTGTATGAATTTTATGAATCTGGGACTGTTTTCTGCAGATAGGCACTTCATCATTTGTTCATTCATTGCACAATGTCTAACTGTAAACTTTGGAGAATTTTATTAGCACTTGTTCTGGTAACCATGACTTGTTAGAGACTCTTGGTGAAAAAAAGCTCTTTTCAGTCTTCCTCTCAATAAATCACTAGACATGCTCAAAAAAAAAAAATCACTCATAGTTTACTTTCTTGTTCTCTTCATTTGTAAGCTGTTTTCTTTTTCTTGAGGACAATAGAGATTTGTGTGTGTGTGTGTGTGTGTGTGTTATTTGAAAACACTCAAACTGTTCATTAGAGTTGATTTCTCCTGTAAGTGATGCACAGGCTTGCAGTCCATGTGCAGAGCACTCGTTGACATGGCTGAGCTAGGAAGGAAACAGATAGAGGCTTTGCATAAGGATGGATGTTGCTTTGTGTTGGAAGGGAGCGTTTATCACCACGTGCTATTATAAGGAGTACTTCATTGTGCAGCAAGAGCATAAAGCACTTGAAAACGGTGTTCAGGAACAGTGGAGCTGCTCACTAGTTCAACACAGCAGGGGTGGCAGCTCTCTCCAAGGGAAAGGTTATCCAGAATGTGAGATCTATGGGAAATTTCTTCACTTCCTAGACCTTGCTTCTGATAATAAAATCAGATACAGCCATATCAAATATAGCTTTAAAACTCCTCTATTCTTTCAAAGAGCAGAAAGGAGAGATACAGAGGAAAATAAAATTAAAACAAACAAAACATAGCACATTCTAGTTATATTATTCAGATGTATTTCTGGGAGGTACAACAAGGCAATAAGAACTACAGGAAATGACAAAATTTTTGCAGATTTGGGACTCTGCATACAGAAGCATGTTACCACTTTTGCCTGGAGATGAGTTCAGAAAGAAGACAATCCAACCAGGAGTACAGGGCTATAGAGGGTGCTGGGTCATGTTTGGAAGCTGTGACACAAACCAGCAAAGGGAATCCTTTTTGTATAGAGTCAGATGATCCAGGATAATTGGACACTGCTCTGCTGTGCATTGCTGGCATGTGAAGCTCGTAAATAAGGACAAACTTGCAAGCCAAGCAAAGCTTAAGCTTTTCACAGTGTCTGGTGGGAATTTCCAGACAGGAACTCTTTAATGAGGTCAAGGAAAATTGTGAACACCAAAGAAACTCAACAAATAGAAAAATATAGGCTGACCACTGCTCAAGTAATTACCCACAACAGAAACATCATTCAATTTATAATCTGGTTCTCCCTGTCATGCAATTATCTATATTTGAATCTTAAATTGAGGCCAAATTCTGTGTTATTTTATTAACATATTGTGGGATAGATCCCACAAAAGAGCTAAAATCTCAGTATGCTGTCGCAGCCATTATTCTCAGTTGTATCTGCATGCTTAGGATGTGGAATTTTTCAATTTTGTTTTGCAATTTATGTTATGGATTTTGTCTTATTTATAATAATGTTACATTTGATATCACAAAAGTAATGATGCCTTAATATATACTGTCATTAGTGGGTATCACATGATCATAGCACTACTGAACAAGTTTAAAAATTATTTTAAACTGCATATTACCAATCAAAGTACAGCACCTTTCTCCTGAGGTGGTCTTTTGCCTCATTAGACCAATAAGACATTTTGTCAAAAAGACATATTTCTGAAGAAACTTTGGCTGAAATTGATGCATTTACAAAACCTTCTGGTTTTAATGAAGAGGATAGATTTTGGCCTTTTTTTTTTTTTTTTCTTCCTCAGCTACATGACCTACAGTTGACCTTTTCCCAGCTTGGAGAAGCAGCACTGTCTTCTGTCTTCAAGGACTTTTAAATTAGTTGGTCAAAACTCTTGCTACAACTCACTGTAGCTTTTGATGTTTTGAGCCTCTTGTTCAAAGGACTGAAAATTTTAGGTGGTGATAAGGGTTTTAGGGTGTGCAGAAAAGCAGCTGTGAGAGTGAAGAGTTTTCTGTTCTTCGTATCTATTAATCATTTCCTGTAATTGTAGAAAAAAGAACCACAAGATGAAGGTCCTTTCTACTTTTATATTCCTATTTCCTATTAGCCATCTTTGTTTTAAAAAAATACATTAAAGAGCAAATGAATAAAGAAAAAAATACAGCACAACAACATCACAAAATATAAAACATGGTTTGACAACAGCTGAGAATTTAGCCCTTCACCATGAATTCTGATTTTGTTTTTTTGCTACATCACACTTTGCCATTTATTCATTTTGTCATGGTGTAATTTCCCAGAAATAATTCCCGTTACACTTTGATCTGCCACTGCTGCAGCCTGTGTGGTATGGCATCGCTGCTGAACTTTATTTGACTTCATGTAGTTCACTTGCTTTGTATACAGTGTTGGAGACTGATTAAGAAGCTGACTAATAAAATCCATGGCAATATTACTCAGTGATCACTATAGTATTATGTAAAGATGATCAACAAGGATACATAATGAAGTTTCGCAAAAATAAATATTTAACTCATGCCTGAAAAAGGCCCTTAATTAACATACTATATATGATACAGTTTATTTTGAAACAAGTATTTTCAAGTATTTTAGTAATCATTTCTTGCATTCTTTCCTGAAACATTCTGTTTCATTCTGCTTCATCTACATCCTGTTTAATCACAGTCAAGAAATATTTTTGTCACTAGCAGGATACTAGCCAGATACTCTTGCTTAATTTCTGATGTTTTAGAAAGATACACATGTATTTTCCCAGAGCAGTATTCTGTAACTATGTACAGTAATGGTTTATTTTACTTTTCAAAGGAAAGGAGGACTTAATGATTTATAATATAGATTAAAGATTGTATTAAACTTAAGTAAGTCTCAAGACACTAGAGAAATAGTAATCAAGTTATTTCCTAGGACCTTTAAGATTGGAAACAAACAAACAAACAAAAAGTAGAGGCCTAGGGTTGGCAGAAATTGATTAATAACTTTTTCTCAGGCAAAGATTGATTAGTTAAGTCAAGTAAGGATATAGGCATAGTAACTATTCATTTTTGAAAATCACAGTGTTAGTTCTGTGTTAAATTCAGTGTGTAGAGTACCGTGTTCTTCTGGTTGTGCATCGTTGTTGTGCAGTGTTAACTAAATAAGAGCCAAAATTAAATTTATTTTAGGCACAGTTTGCATAGATTTGGATTTGGCTTTAGAATTCGAGGAGCTTACTTGTTTAGCAGGTTTTGTTTTTTTCCACACACCTACAGAATCACTATTGTTCCACAAGGTAATTGAGAAGGGGGTAGGTATTTTTAAAATATTCCTACACAAAGTAAATAGAATGTGAAGTTATGCTTAGCTGACCTGGTAAAACAGAATAACTGTTTCTCCTCTTAAGCTCATGTTTAACTGATGTGTAATAAACTTTTTTTTTTTTTTAAAAAAAAAGCAGATACCAGTATTTTCATTGACAAATCTGAAAACTACTCAAACTCTATTTTTTTACATTTAAAACATGTATTCTTATCAAAGCCATTTTACTCAAATGAACTACAGAAATGGAGAGATGAAATCAGACAATCCATGGGAAGTTAATATTATATTAGTATTCGAGGCAACTCCTTTGAAACATAATTATTACATAAAATGCTTTGTTTTGCAGTGCAAAGTATTTGTATTACCTACTTATAATTTCAGGGGATGACACATGAACCTTTAGCAATCTATTGGCAAATGGAAAAAAAACAGATGGTTTCATGTAAAACTCTGTATTCTGTACTGGGCTCCCTTTGTTTGTTCTCTTTACTGTACCATAAAGTCATAATTACTACTAATAGATTATGTTCCATGTCGTATGGCTGCTGGGACATCCCTGCTTTCTAATCATCTGTTTAATTTTTTTTATATCCATTGAGATCACATTTCACCTTACCCTTGTTTCACTTCATGTTAAACAGTATAAAGAATTGTCCTTCTCCCCCAGAGCTCCACTGCCCTATACTGTTTGGTTTAGTTCTTTCCATTGGCTGAATCTGCTCATTTTGTGAAGGCTTTCAGATTAAATGTGAAAGGTATTTTGAAGAACAGATCTTGGAGAGTGAATGGTACAGCAGATGAAGGAATGAGTTGGAGAAAGTGAATCACTTCATATTATAGGCATAAATTATCAAAGTCTTAAATTTCTTGTTCAGGATTAAGTACTTCATGCAGCAGTCTGTTATCACCTGAGGTATTTTCTTTCTTACTCAGTGTTGTCAAGGTGTGGTAGCTTTCAATCACAAACAAAAGAACCTTACTGTTGCTGAGCAGAACCAGTAGGAAAAATTTCATATCAATTAAAAAAAAAAAACAAAAAACTTAAAAGGAAGCAGTTAACTGTTACCTGACAGGAGAACAACATTTTTTGTCTCTCAATCCATAACCCATATATTTCTAAATTTATGTGATCAATATAAATATTTGTGCTGTGTTTCTTCTGACACCATGACACAATCTCACAGTAATAACAGTATACATGTTTGAGGTCTACTCCCCAGAGGCTTCTCTAGCAAAGCTGCCTGTTGTGAACACAGTATTAACATGTATGTAAAGCTCAGCTTCTGAACAGCTCTGAAGAAAACTCTTGAAAGCCTTACATTCTATATCTGGTAAAAGCCTCTTTATCTGCTGCCTTCAGTTTGCTTTGCATTAATGCTGTTGGGCTTTTCCCATACCGCTAAAGACCTAATGACACTCCTGTTATTTTAGGTTATTGGTTGGTTCACCCTGGAGTGGCTATCCATCTAACAGAACTGGAGATATCTATGCATGTCCTGTTGGTACCCCCAAAACCACGTGTAACAAATTGAATTTAGAAGGTAAGTCATAATAAATAATGTATCCCCGGAGATTGTTCAGATCTTCCTCATTATTATAGTAGGCCAATCTATCTCATAAAATAACAATGGGAAACTAGCAAGACCAATAGCAAAAATAGGTGTCAGCAAGGTATGCATGAATGCTGCTTCAAAGGAATTTCATTTTCACTGAAAAGGTCAGCATTCCTTGATCTTAGAATCCCTGAAGAATAAAAAAAGATCTTATTTCTCCGTTGTCCTTTTTTTTACTTAGCTGTATTTGAGTTCTAAAATTAACTATGGGTAAGCACTTAAATATATTTTTACAGCTGCCCCTATGATATGGATATTTACATGATTTTTTTTGCCTTTCTGTCATTTAAGGCACATATTCAAAAGGTCAATTTGATTTCTGACATCAGCTTATTGTACAACTGTACTATTATTGTTATTGTTTTTATTATTATTATGCACTATATCTTTTATGGAACTCTTTTTGTTTTGCCTTTATAAACTCTCCTATATTCTTAGTCATTTGTAGCAGCCCTATTATTAATGTTAGTACTAGTAACAATTGTAAGATACTTACTTAAAACTTGATCCTTGTTAAATTACCATTTTAAATTGTACTTTGTCAATACATATATGAAGCCTTTTCCGCTTCTGTGTGTTTACAGACTAAGTATAAAATGGGATTCCCTTCTGGATACAGTGAAAATACAGTATAACAGTATGTTTAGATGTGTACTTCATGTTTATTTGTGGTGCAGAGCATTTCTGTCCTCCACTGTTCCTTTCATATCTTTGTCTGAAGTGTGATACTGGATCAGAGAAGCCTGGTGTCCTGAGAAGTAACAGCAGTTGCTCACCTACAGCTACTGAGCGAGCCAAACATAACTGAATGGGAAGGAAGTTTCCTCTTCTCTTTTTCCTTCATATCTCGTAAGGGCAGGTACTCTAAATGGCCCTGCTTAATTAGTGTCCACAATAAATGGTTAGCAAATTTTTGATGGAGATTGGATTTCATTTCTTTTGTCTCAACATTTTATACAGGTATTTGGAAGAGTCATCTTAGATTCTGAGAAATCAAGATTTAGAAAAGGAATTCTAATTTACTAAATTGCTTCTGAATCTATTATTTTTGCTATTATATTTCCTGTTTTTATTTCAGCTTTAATAAATATTCCAAATGTGACTGAGATAAAGGAAGACATGAACCTTGGCTTGACTCTGATCCAGAACTCAAAAACAGGAGGATTTTTGGTGTGTATTGAGAACATATTCAAAAGATACATAAATTCATGAGGACAATGAATAAACTAGAATTTTCTACGCTTTTTAGTCAAGTCCAAACTAAATGTGCATAGCTTAATATATATATTTTAAAATACTCCATTCCACCCACTATCACTCTCTAAGATCTGAAATCAGGAAACTTATAAATTGTCTCCTTCTGCATTTATCCAAATACCCTGTGGAAGAAAGCCACCAAACATATAATTAATGATTCTGTAATTTAGGTCGGACAACATAGGCAGGAATATTTCCACCCTCAACATCTGTAAGGAAGTCTTTTCTGTCTCTGGTTATGCTTTCAGAAGATAGTATGAGATCTCTCCTCCAAGCCCCTTGCCCTTGCACAGTGACAGTTCTCCTGAGATGTCAGGATTTCCATTCCCATGGATCTGCCCTTTGCTTTAGCAATATGATTTATTTGGTTAGTGAGCTGGAGAAGGATGCATTTTCTGGGTGTATATCCTGCAAGCAACTCCTTGGAGCCTATAAAACAGATTTAATAACTGAAAGGAAGTTAAAGCCAATTTAATATGCTATCTTACGCTTTTAACCATAAGCCTGGAGTGTAGATGGTTATGATGTTGTTGTGGTTTAACCTGGCCAGCAGCTCACCCTCATCCTCCCTCTCTGGGATGGGGAAGAGAAACGGGAAAGTGAAGCCTGTGAGTTGAGACAGAGACAGTTTATTAAGACAGAAAAATAATAATAATAATAACAATGATGATGATAATAATACTAAGAATAATAATGTGTACGAAACAAGTGATGCACAATGCAATTGCTCACCACCGATACCCAGCCTAACCCTGAACGGTCCGGCCCTCCCACCCTGGCCAGCCACCCTAACAGCCACCATGTTTAGCATGACCCCATATGGTACAGAATATCCCTTTGGTTAGTTTGGGTCAGCTGTCCTGGGTCTGTCCCCTCCCAGCTCTTGCTGCACCCCCAGCCTGCCCGTCGGCAGGACAGAGTGAGATGCTGAAACCTCACTGGCTTGGTGTAAGCACTGCTCTTCAACAATTTAAACATCAGCATGTTATCAGCACTCTTCTCATCCTAATCCAAAGCATAGCACCCTACCAGCTACTAGGAAGAATATTACCTCTGCCCTAACTGCAACCAGGACAGATGTACACACTGCAAGTGTATGCAGTAATTAAGTAAAACAATAAAATACTGAAAAAAAGAGCTTTGAAACATACTTTAATCTTGGTGTCTTTCTGTTTCATGTTCATAGTAGTCGTAAAATTTTTAAATAGTTTATCTTCACTACCACATAACCAGCTTCGCTGAAGTACTTAAAAATAGACCTTATTCCAGCAGTTTTCTTAGCGTTAGTAAGGTTAATCCTAAATTGAAAATACAGCAACAGTTCTCTTTATTTCTGGCCTGAGAAGATATTTATTAAAAATGTTATTCTGGATCTTGAATAATACCTTTAATTACTATTAACACCATCCCACACATAACCACTTTAATCAGTATCAGTGATTGAAGCAGTTTAAAACATCTCAAGCAGAAAAATTTGCATTTTCAAATAATACTTGAACATCTTTCACTTAGGAATAATTTCCTGATCCATATTGTATTGAATGACTAATGTCTAAATTGCATGAAGTAAGTAACAAAACAAACAACATCAACGACAAAAGTTGAAGTCTAAGATGTGAACGGTTTGCCATTTTGGTGAAGGGAGTTCTTTTTGACAGAAGGAGAAATGAGTATTGGAGGCAGTTGCTTATCCGTGACTCCATGAATTTCAAAAACCCTGTGACTTAGATGTGACTGGAATTGGACAGCAAGCAGAGACTGTCTTTGCTTTTAATTGCAAGTTGGTGCCAGTGACTGAGATGCTGTCTGTGGCAGCTAGGCTCTGTGATGAGGCATGGGAAGCTCTGGGCTTCCCCATCCCAGCTTCCTGTGCTCCTTCCCTCTGGGGCTGCTTGTCTCTCATATAGCAGCCTGTGGTGTCAGTATGCGCTCCTTCTGAGGAGTTACCCAGGGCTGCTTGGCTGGTGTACACCTAGCCTAACGTGTATTTAACACAACATTCTCTTATATCCTTCTCTTTGCTGGACAATGATGTGGGTTTTTTTTGTTTTGTTTTGTTTTTGGCTAAAATGAGCTTTTTAAAACATACCTGTCTCAAATACGACTGACCAGATTTATGCTGTATTCCATATGAATCTTTCCTGGATACTGTTTTGTAAGTGTATTTAGTACTTCTCTGTCTCAACTACAAGTACTTCTTGTTGCGTACCTTCAGGCCATATTTGCTTTGAATGCTGGTCACTCTGTAATCAGCTAGTGCCTGATTCTTCTGCTCCTTGGTCTCTTCTATCCAATGAGCTCCTGGTTTATGTCCATATTTCATAAGATCGGACTTTAAGGGCAAGTCTATACCTCTTTCAAATATTCCACTTCTCATGTTCATCAATCAATTCTTAATATCAGAACTGGCACCTGTATTAATGGTGTGACTTAAATCTTTGACTGTAAACATGTATTTCTGACCATAATTATGCTAGATCACTGGAATGTTTCCCCATAGATATATGTCCTTTTTTTTTGTCTAGAAAAAATTGCCATCTTATCAATTGTATTAGGACAGTTTGATGCCAACTACTGCTGGTAAACCTGTGTCGTTTAGGTAATTTTCCATTTACTTCTGCCTTTAATTTATTTTTTATTTTTTTCCAGTATTCTTGACATGAGGCTATCACTCTCTCTTCTCTTCCTAAATAGACATGGTGCATTTTCTGTTTTACTGACTCTTCTGACTTTGATTGACTTGATAGGTCAGCCAGAAAGTATTTGTGTTGAAGCTAGTATTTCTTTTGGAAGTATTGAACACAAGTTAAGTGTTTTCTCCTGGAGTTTCTTACATAATTTTCTTTAAAATCATAATAATTTTAAAATTCCCTCAAATATCCTGCTGACAAAATACTGTCTTGATATTTGACTTTTTATCTAGGTACTTCTGTAAAAATCCTTCCAATATTAGAGTTCTTGCTTTTACACAACCAGCTGAAGACTTTCCTTAATACAGAGACCATTTTTCTCAAAGAACAAAGATTATTTTCTTAGAAAACAAGGGTTAAATGTATCTTTTTAGCTATGGTCAGCAGCTAAGTAGGATTGTGTATATTATACATCCTCACTGGAGTTGACAAAGAAGTTTAACATGCAAATATTTTGGCAAAGTGCATTTCCCTTGAGAACAAGTCTTTCCAAATTAATGTGTGCACTGATCACAAGGCTCTTCTGTGCTGTCACACGGTTCATGGTACTAGAATACACTGCAATAAAAGCACATCTCTGCATGTTTGGAGCTATGCAGATGCTCGTGGATATGGTGCCACCTCCTGGTTTAGTGGAAGTACTTCTCCACAATGTGGAAATACCAAACCTAGTTTTAAACCAACAGTTTGTAAAGCAGGTAGATTAAAGCAGCACAGATTCCTTGCACACTGAGTCATACTCCTAGAAGTTATAGCTGTGCATAGTCTGTAGGAAGATGTTTGCAGAAGGAGGCATTAGGATGACCACAAATAGAATCCTTTTTATGAAAAAGTATAAAGGGTTATCTGATGCTGCCATGGTGATAGCAAGGGACTTGGCCTGATATCCCAACAGGGTTCGTGGTATCCTATATTCCTGTTGTCCCACTTATTGTGTTTATGTAAATGAATATAGTCAGACAAATATGTATTGTTCTTATAGTTTCTTTTTGTTGTTATTTTTAAAGACTTGTGGTCCCTTGTGGGCACAGCAGTGTGGAAGGCAATACTATGCTACAGGAGTGTGTTCTGAAATCAGTCCAAGTTTCCAGATCCTAAGAAGCTTTTCTCCTGCTGTTCAAAGTAAGGCAATATATGCAAGACAAATTCAATTAAAAAAAAAAAAAATATATATATATATATCAAAATCAAGATACGTTGTGTTGAGGACCATTTAATTTGGGATTTTTAAAAAAATGTATACATGAAAAAGCAAAGCAAAGCCCCTGTGTGGTCTGTGTGAGATGTAAATATGCTCCTCTGGATTTAGCCAAACACTTGTAAATATATTGAGAGTGAAAGTCTCAATAAGTGCATTTAATGTCCACTTTTTATTTATTTATATTTATTTATTATTTATTATTTATTTTTATTTTTTAGAGTGTTCTTCTGTCATAGATATTGTGGTGGTTTGTGATGAGTCAAACAGTATTTATCCCTGGGATGCTGTGCGGGCATTTTTGAAGAAATTTGTACAAGGCTTAGATATAGGCCTTAACAAAACCCAGGTAAGTCAAAGACAGCTTTGGGGAGGGAACAATGGATTTTATTAGCAAAGTCTGACAATTTCAAAGGAAGCTAAATTCAATTTAGCATAATTACAGTAACTCCCCCAAGGCCATAGATTATGCAGTTGTCCTTTATGTTTCAGTATTGGGAGTTTTTTTCAATCTCACAGCTAATCTATTCCAAAAGGGACTAGTAATTTGATTTAAAATGTAGACCAACTACAATAGGAGTCTAGGTTATACCTCATATCTGACTCTAAAGTGTCAGATGTCTTTCATATATTAGATGTCAGAATAATTAAAATGCAGTCTGTGGGAATGTGTTAAAAGTAGAACAGTTTCTTTTATGGGATTTTCATACCAATTTTACTGTCCAACTTCTGTATCTTTAAAATATAGTTTTTCCTGCTTGGTTACTGTCTGATCTTCGAGTTCTTTTTACCTTTTAATTTGATGATGGTAAGGAAATTTTTGTTTCCTGCTTTTAAACATTTTCTGTCTTTGCAGTTGTCCATTTTCCATAAACAGTTCTGGAAACAAAGACTGAGGCACTGGAAATCTCTCTCCCAAAGGCTGCCTTCTTCATTGGGCGACTTTGGAAGTGAGGTGCTTAAAAGCTAGCCTTCCTGCTCAGTGTCACGAGTCCTTTCTGAACCTTACCTTTAGCATCTTCCCTCTTTTTTTTTTTTTTTTCATCATGCTACATGTACGTTTTAGCATATTTCTATAGCATTCATCTGTTTTAAAAATAAATAGGGTTAGCAGTACTGTCTTAAACTAACCTTTAGGACTTTCTTAGAAGAGATCAGAATGAGGTGCTATCAGCTTGTAGAATTTTTGCTAATTTCTTATTTATCCCACAGCTCACTGTATTACTGCTGTTCATAAGCTCTTTCAGAAGTAACCAAGCAAACATTTAATGCCTATTATTTCAGATTCTTTGTATTAACATATTGTAGTTTATAGTAAATGATGTACGATGCAAAAGTATTCAATTTTCTTTTAGCTTTCCGAATGTGTAAATATTAATGGGTTTAATGTTTTGAAAGAAAAATGGTACGTATCTGCAGATCCTTTACTCCAGCCTGACAAATAATTAAGCATCACTGTTCCATTAAAGTGATTGTAATGCATGATAATCTAACATTATTTCTTCATTTTGTAGGTGGGTTTAATTCAGTATGCTAATGATCCCCGGGTGGTGTTCAACTTGAATACATATCAAACAAAGGATGAGGTTGTTAAAGCAATGGAGAGAACATCCCAGAAGGGAGGAGATCTGACTAATACTTTCAAAGCCATTGACAATGCAAGGTAAAACACACTGATGATTACTGGTGCTATCATAACTTATGTCTCAAGGTAAAGAGCACATCATGAATTTCACTCCCCCATGGGAGTGCAAGTGCTTGGAGCCTCTGAGGAGATACATTTGTAAATAGGTACACGTAAATAAATGTACATCAGCTTTGTGTACAGTGCACTGAGTAGAAAAGGACAGGGATATGTATAATCAACTTGCTGAAATGCAAGTCCTTAACCTTTGGGTTAAGCTCTACACTGACATATTTCTGCTACCCAACAGACTTGTTTGGTCTGTCTCAGATACCTAACTATGAGAGTGCATCAAACATCATGGACAAAGCTTTAGGAGAGGTACAAAATCATTGAGAGTAGTAAAAATTATCCAGAGATTTAGTGGATTTGGTAACATTTGTGTTTGAAGGTCAGGTTAGCTGCAAGCAAAAATAATTCCTTGTCTGCTGTCAGTTTGTCACTATTGTACTAGCAGCATGAAAAACAGGAAAAACTTAAAATTATATGCCATGACTTTGAATGCATATACAAATCAGGGCCTCGGTTGGAAGGTACTGCTTTGCAGTTGGAATGAGAACAGGACTCTAGGCCTAAGCAGCTGTGGAATGAAATGGCCTTGGAAATTTTATTTAGGGGAAGTATCAATTTGGTGGAGTCCAAATCTGTAGCAGTATTGAGGAACCTATTCTTAATATTCCATACCTTTTGTTTGAAATTAGTGTAGCCAGTTTCTGAGTACTCTGACGTTACAAAACACTGATAGTTCTGACAAAAATAAAATCACCTTTTCTAAATAAAAAGTTTGTATTTTGTGTGTGCACAAAACGTAGAGCATACATTTCTATCATAAATAACATCTAGTTGTACTTGTTTTGTTTGTTTTCTACTTGCTAGATTACATTTTGGATGGTTCTTTGAGAGACCTGTACAGTGCCAGGAGTTGGACTTGATGATCCTTATGGGTCCCTTCCAACTTGTGATATTCTATGATTCTATGATTCGATGTAAAAGCTGTCAGGAACATAATTAAAACTCTAATTGCATTACAGATGCACATTGTTCTAAGTT